>NW_017731551.1:215773-273360 GCF_001890085.2 Hipposideros armiger | reverse complement strand
AAAAAAAAAAATTATAATTACCTGCTTCCCTTTCTATCCTTTATTCCTTCACGCAGTTCTATTTATCCCTTCTAGCTGTGTCTTGCGATATTTATTTCCATTTTAAAATATGATATCGTTGTCTTGTCTTGACTCATTTCAATATCTTTTCTTAATCATTTTGCACTACTTTTTCTTGGATTCTCTTTTCTAGCAGTATAATATTTCATTGCTGTATAATATTTTATTGACTAAATAGAATACAATTTGTTTAACTATCCTACTGTTGATGGGCAGTTAGGTATTTTCCTGTTTTTGCCAAGATAAACGAAACTGCTAAGCACATTCTTTTATATGTCTTCTGGTGGACATTGACACCAGAATCATCAATACAGGGTTTCAGACTGTGTTTGTGTTTTCATGTTTCCATTTTCTTTCTTGTTCATGAAGATGCCTTGAATTTGAGCGTGGCTTTATCTTTTTACTAGTTTTTTGTTTGTTTGTTTGTTTGTTTGTTTTAGCATATCTACCATTGTAATCCATTATAAAATAGAGGAAAGCAATTTTCATATTAACATTTCTGCCATTTAAAAATATGTCGATCACCATTCTACACACATTTAAACACACACACACACACACACACACACATGTCACACTCAAAGTACCGATATTTTAAATTCAGCACCTTCGCAATAGGACAGATTTGGGGCTGCCATGTAAGCAGGTCCTTACCACTGAGATTCAGGTTGGGTACACAGGCCAAAGTGGCGTTGTTGATCATAAAAAGTTTTGTTGAATTTTATTAGTTAAACATAATTTGTCATTAGTACAACATATATTGATCTTTACTTCCCTGAATATTATATTTTACAAAAGCTGTTAGCTAATTGCATCAATAAGGTGAACAAGAGCATGAGGTAGGATCTACTCTAAAAATGTGAGAAGCTATTTTAAGCTCTTTCGGAAACTAATTCTGCAGCAGATGTTTGCATACATTGTGCTCATTTTAAATGGTGCTTATTTAATTATTGGAGGGAAATATATCCAATTATCCCCCATTTGGAAGAACTATACATTTCCTGGAATAACCCCAAGTATCTTAGAGAATTTTTTCCTATAATCTCTTATATTTTAAAGATATTTCAGTCATTCTTACTGGATTTAGTTTAACTTGGAAGGCAATAGTTTAGTGAAAAAAGAATAGATTTTAATGATAGACAAATCTGATATCTAAAACTCACTCTATTATTTTCATTGCCTGAACCTGAGGAAAATGAACTTTTCTAAACCTCGTTTATTTATTTGCTAAACAGATGACAATGACTATCTAATTTCTAGTAATTTGAGTGGTTTAATTAAGATAATGAATGTAAACTTTATAAAATGGGACCAGTACAGAGCTGATGTTTGAGATGTGATAGTTTCAGGGTCTATTTATCCCACATCTGTGAGATTTTATCCTAAAATGTGACAATTATGTGCTTCTCCTTCTAGTCATTGTTACTGAGAAAGATTATGCTTACCAGCTCGCGTGACCCTTGTCATAACAACAAAAGTTGAATCAAACATAGATGTTACTTCCCTATGTGTGCATATGTTTTCATTTTTTATTGCAGCGTTAAAAAAGGGTGGGAGGGATGTTTGAAAGATAATAGCTTGTGAGAAACAATGCGATTATTTAGTTATTTTGAAGAATGGCCCAAGAGGTGCTGTTGTACTTACATGAGCTTTACAGATAGACGATGCCATAAAGAACTCTTGTTCTAAGGAGATATTTTATACCCCTAACATATTCAACACGACAAATGCCAAATGGAATTAAAGAAATGGAACAACACTCAGTACATTTGTTTCCACTCTAAACTCATCCTTGAGGTACATCGGGATAGAATCTGAGGTATTCTGCCAAAAGAAGGTTTCCATCTTTTAGTCTCACCAACACCATGTTGTGTTGGACACATAGGTGCTTCTCTGAGCAGGTCAGCAAGTACAAACCAGGTAGAGAATGCCTGAGCAGGAAATGCTGCAGGTATTACTGTAATGCCAATTATTTAGGGTGGAGGCTGCAAAAATGTCCTCTAGAAACACACACACACACACACACACACACACACACCCAAGAAGACTTGGATTCTGTCTATGTCTTACTTGTTCAATCTACCACTTCCTGCCAACCCACACAGAAAACTAAGCAGAAATCAGAATGAATCTCAGCCAGAAAAGGGCATGGGACAGGGACATATTTTAGTCTAGATAAAAAGAGAATTTACTGATAATACATAGATAGGCTTATGGTGGACACTGTGGAGATCTGGAGCCAATGTGCATTAAAGGGATCACTGATCACCATGGCAGAGACACACAAGAGAGCTTGGGGTCTAACCCCAGATTTGCCACTAACTAGCTGTGTGATGTTAGGCAACCTGACCCCTTAAAACATTGGCTTTTCTCCTTTGCAGATTGAAGAAATTAAAACAGGAGATCTTTCAGTTCCTTTTTAGATCCAAAATTAGTATTTTCTTCACAATGTTACAGTCAATTTATGAAGTCCTCTTCTTATATATTTTGGATTGCAGCATAAAATGTGGTTAAGAGTAGGGGATTTGGAGTCAGCTCTGGGGGTGAACGCACAGCCTATCATCGATTAGGAAGCTGTTTATGCCATGGGAATGTTCTTCATAAGCCTCATTTACCTCATCGATAGAAGAAAACAGAACAATCTTATGAGGCTGTTTTGAGTATTTTGAATGACACTACATAAAAAACACGTGGGCCACTCTATGTGTCCAATAAATGAACACTATTGCTATAACTGATCTAGACTAAATGCTACTTATTTTATATAAAAGAGCCTGCTTAGCATCTTGGGTATTACATTTCTCTTACATGAAGTTTCCATGTGGGACATTATAGTATTGTATTTTCCTCGCATGCTACTTGTCTATCTCTAGTATACAATTGTCAGAAAAAAACTTCTAAGCTACAGCTCAATCTCTGAGCCAATGACTTGCTCCAAACACCTGACTGCTATTTCCTCTCTGTGACCTTCTTGAGAAGACACCTATATTGACAACATGGGAAGATCATGGGGGAGGTGGAAAGAAGGGACAGAGAAGAAGAGAATGAGTTATGTAAAGAAAACTAGTCTAGAAGTTAGGACATTAAAAAAAAGGCAAAGAAAAGGGATCGTATGAAGAAGGAATGCTATAATTTGAATTTTTATATTTTTTGTATTTTCCAAGACTTTTACAGAAACCAAATATGATTTTTAGAATAGGAAAAACTGATGTAACTTAGACAAGGAAGAATACATCATTGTATGAAAACAGTCCTTTAAAAACTCAAAGCAGCTCTTGAAGAGAGAAAAGCAGAGGCTATGTGGATGCCTCACCCTTGTTAAAATCAGACCTAAGTCATGCACACATAGGTGCTTTGATATATACCTCCCCAGTCATGCATATACTTATAGGTATGCTTCCTAGAACAAGCATCTCTCTCCAACTATTTACAGCTGAACATAGGTTTGTATTCACTAAACATAGAGATCTGTTCAATCAAACACACACACAAACTCTTATTTGTATTCATCTAAAAACATAGGCACGCAAACACTGACACCCACGCTCAGAGGAAGTAGCTAGACCAGCTGAAACGAATTCTCCAATTTTAGTGAAAGACAGACAGCATTTTTATCTCATAACAATCTTTGAAACCTTTGAAAGTACAGTGCTTTTGCTTTTTAACGTGATAATAAGTCTGGATGTGTAAGAGATCCCAACTTACCACTAAAATAGCTTAGGATTTTACAATTAAAACTAAACATTATAGAGTAAAATTAGTTTTTGCATCCTCTTTCCAATGTTACATGTAATGGTTTCATAAGTGCTTCAGGACCGTGAAAAGTAATGATCTTTTGGTCTCATTACAGTTCACTGGGCTGGCCTCAGAGAAGCAGCAGTGAGAACTGCCTACTGTCTAAGAAAGATGCTGAGGAGACAATGTCTTCTTTGAAACAAAAACCATAATATTTGGTCCTATAGACTTGTTTAAAAATTAAGAAAATGGATAGAAGTCCACAGCACTTGCCTCATCATTGCAAAGCAACTGTAGATTTTTTTTTTTAATTAAATATATTGGGGTGACATTGGTTAGTAAAATTTTACAGATTTTGAGTGTAGAATTCTATAATACATCATTGTGTGTTCACCACCCAGTCGGTTCTCCTTCCATCACCATATATTTGACCCCATTTCTCCTCTGGTAACCACTAAATTGTTGTCTGTGTCTGTGAGCTTCTGCTCGTTTGCTTGTCTTGTTCATTTGTTGTTTTCAGTTTTATCACATATGAGTGAAATCATATGGTTCTTGACCTTTTCTTTCTGACTTATTTCACGTAGCATGATAATCTCAAGATCCATCCGTGTTGTCACAGATGGCAGCATTTCACCTTTTCTTGTGGCTGAGTAATATTCCACTGTATGTATGCACTGCATCTTCGTTATCCAGTCATCTATCGAAGGACACTTTGGTAGTTTCCATGTCTTGGTCACTGTGAAAAATGCTTCAATGGATATAGGGGTACATATGTCTTTATGGATAAACGTTTTCAGATTTTTTAAGTAGATACCCAGAAGAGGGATTGATGGTTCAAGTGGTAGTTCTATTCTTAATTTTTTGAGGAACCTCCATACTGTATTCCACAGTGGCTGTAACAGTTTACATTCCCACCAGCAGTGCATGAGGTTTCCTTTTTCTCCACAGCGTCACCAACACTTGATACTACTTGTCTTATTGATAGTAGCCATTCTAACTTGTGTGAGGTGGTATCTCGTTGTGGTTTTGATTTGTATTTCCCTAATAGCCAATGAAGTTGAGCATCTTTTCATGTATCTATTGGCTGTTTGTATGTCTTCTTGGGAGAAGTGCCTGTTCAGGTCCTCTGCCCATTTTTTAATTGGATTGTTTGGTTTTTGTTGTTGTTGAGTTGTATGAGTTCTTTATATATTTTGGATATCAGCCCCTTATCAGAGGTGTGGTTTGCAAATATCTTTTCCCATTCGGTTGATTTCCTCTTTGCTTTGTTGATGGTTTCTTCTGTTGTGCAGAAGCTTTTTAGTTTGATATAGTCCCATTCATTTATTTTTGCTTTTACTGCCCTTGCCTTTGAGGTCAAATTCATAAAATCCTCTCTAAACCCAAGGTCCATACATAAGTTTAGTACCTATGCCTTCTTCTATGCAATTTATTGTTTCAAGTCTTTGATCCATTTTGAGATGATTTTGTTATACGGTGAAAGACAGCAGTCTAGTTTCATTCTTTTGCACATGGCTTTTCAATTTTCCCAGCACCATTTATTGAAGAGGCTTTCTTTTATCCATTGTATGTTTTTGGTTCCTTCATCAGAAATTATCTGCCCATATATATGTGGGTTTATTTCTGGGTTCTTAATTGTGTTCCCTTCGTCTGTGAGTCTGTTTTTCTGCCAATACCATGCTGTTTTGATTATTGTCATTCTGTAGTATAAACTGAAGTCAGGGAGTGTGATGCCTCCAACCTTGTTCTTTGCTTTGGCTATTCAGGCTCTTTTGTGATTCCATTCAAATCTGATGATTTTGTTTTTGCTCTATTTCTTTAAAAAATGCCATTGGGATTTTGATGGGAATTGCATTAAATCTGTATATTGCTTTGGGTATTATGGCCATTTTAACTATGTTGATTCTTCCAATCCATGAACACAGAATATCTTTCCATTTCTTTGTGCCATCTTTAATTTCTTTTAATAATATCTTATAGTTTTCACTGTACAGGTCCTTCACATCCTTTGTTAAGTTTATTCCTAGGTATTTTATTCCTGCTGTTGCCTCAGCACATTGGGTAACATGTCAGTCACATAGATTTTGGAAATAAATACTTATTTCTTTTCTTATACTAATATAAACTTAAAAGTATGATTAAATGACATAAAAACATAAAGGACAAGGAAAGAAACTCACATTTAGGAAAAATCAGTGGCAGATATTTGCTCTCTGCTAATGTTGATGAGAAGTTTTGTAATCTTGGCCAATTCAATCAGCTCCCCTACCATAGTGAGGAGCGGGTGCTTCTGAGTATCTTAGCAGAGAGAAGGTAGATATGATTAACAAAATGTCCAGAGGACAGCAGAGTATTTTCCCTTTAAGGCAAGAAAAAGAAACATCGAAAGGACAAATGCATGCTTCAGCTTCTGAGATCAGCGACAATGGTTTCAGCTCTCAACACTGCAGCTATGCAACAGCTCGCCCTCCAGGCTCCGAGCTAATGATGTGGCTGATTGCTTCTATGCTTGGAGTCATTATGACTGATACTGGGCAAGTGACTTACCCTCTCCTGGTCCCAGTTTCCTCATCTATAAAATGAGGACATTGGAACAGATGATTTCTGAAGTCCCTTCCAGCTCTCACATTGTATGATTTAGTGCCTGATGGTAACGCAGCCTTTTTAAGTGCGACTGCATGCAGCCATGCGTGACATAAAACACTCCTGTGCAGGGTGCCAGCTTGTCTTCACAATTGACAGTAAAAAGAGCTAGCTAGCTGCAGGCAAAACAGCAAAGTGAGCCAAGCTTTATTTAACCTTCGTTAAGGTTTGTCTAAGCCTGAGTCTTATGCCCGTTTGGATTTCCTTTCAGGCAGCTCCTAATTACTCTGTCTTCACACTTTCCTTCCAAAAGCATGGCAGGCATCCATAAGCATGGAGGAATAGTTAATGAGCAATTAATTGATAACCTCTCTAAGGTTTGGGTGGTTGTAGGTCGACTTGAAAAAAATGCTCAGAGGTAGATGGTGACACCCAGTGCAGACAACAGTTACAGAATCCAAGAGAAGAGCTTGGACACCAGGTTCAGGAACCCAAATATTGGCAAAAATTGGGGAAGTCACCTGAGAGAGCTGGATACGCTTGGCAAACCTGAGTGAATGGGAACCTTGACCCTGAAACACATTCTCACACAATCCAGAAGAATACCAAAGCATGTTGTCAGAAATGGCTTAAAAACCCCAAGCTGAGTTAGTTTGGGGCAAAAAAAAAAATGTTGAAATAATTGTAATTGCATTATTCAGGGGGTATGTAAGCATCTAATCGTATAGGATGCTTCTCACTGCACCTGAAATCTGCCATAACTTCCTCTAAGGCTGACTCTTGAGGAAAAACATGAGTTGGTCTAGAATCCCAAATGCTGGCTGTGTTGTTCTGAACTCTTTTCCACACATTTCCTAGGAGGGAAACTTTTAAAGGACTCTGAGCTGGTGGGGAGCGATGGCGGAGCATGTGTCCAAGAGTTCTGTGGTCCCTGCTTTTAACCAGGACACTTGAGCTTGGAGCTTTATTTCCTGAGCACTGGTTTGTCTCCATCCCTGGGTCACTAGCCTGTCTGTTCCCCTTCCCCTCCATGTTCTGAAGCCCCATGGTCAAGCACACCATCGTGTTCTTATGCTTTTGACCATCCAACCGAAGCAGGTGACTTCATTACTGTCACCACAGTCCTTCCATAATCTAGAACATTTACTGTAGTATCAGGTCTTAAGAGAGGGAATAGCTGAAAAGGCTCCCAGACAACTCAGGTAAGAGGCAGAGGCAGAGAAGGAAAGGAGAGAGAAGCAAGTTCTTAGTGCCAGGCTGTAGTGGGTAACACGAGGAAAATGGCAAGTCAGGATTAGAACACTGCCTCTGAATAAGTGTTAGTGCATGTATGTAGATACAGAAAAATGCTGGTTGATATAATTGAAAGATAATAATTACAAAGTAAAGGGATTTTAAAAGCTTTACTATGAAAGAGTAATAATAACTTCAAAAATTTACATAAATTAATGTTTGCCTGTGCCTAATTATTACATAAAATAATATCACATAGCAATTAATCTGTCATATTAGTGATAGACAGCAGTTTGTTTTATGTGACTACCGCATTAAATTCTGGTCAAGGACGCTATGATTCTATGTCTTTATACTTCATTTTTGGAAGGAGTATAGTTATCTCTTCATAGCTCAAAAGAGATTAGAGGGAGGAGTCAATGATTGAACGGTTGTGTTTACACAGTCTCCAAGATAAACAAATATTGGCATCTTTAAGATCTCCATTCAGAGCAATAGACAAAACTGCTTTTATCCATTTTCAAAACATTAGAAATAAGCTATTCTTATATGCAACTCAGCAGCCTAAGTTTTGTTCTTAACTGTTCCCTTCATACAGATATGGCTTGGAAGAGAATCAACAATCCAATCCTTTTATTTCTACATCCACCAACTGGAATAAAACCAGGATGAATACTTTAAAATAAGCACAACCAATTTTGCTTTACGCTTCAAAGCTTTTGTATTGAATACAGAATTGAAGAGTCCCTTATAAAGTTTTCAAGGGGCACTTTAAGAAATTCAGATGAAACCTTTGATTAACTTAAACTTGAATTCACTCTTCATATTTAAGCCAAGTGTAGAAACCTAGAGTGTTTTCCAAGTGTCCTTGACTTTTCATAAACTAGCTGCTGGCCCAGAGGTAATGGCGGCATGTCCAGATGTGTTGGGACATAGAAGAAAGGGTGGCATGGCATGTTTAACTTAACTCATGGAGGGACCAAGCAAAACATAGCACTTTTGTGTAAAGCACAGAATAAGCCACATATTATCCAAAGGAAAAAAAAATCCCACAGGTAGAAGGGCCCACAGGAACTACCACTGATACAGAATGGAAACAATGCCAAAGGGATGCTAACCTGGATGGATTCTGGAACAAAAAAAGGGAATTAGGTAAAAACAAAGGTAACATGAATAAACTATGGATTTTAGTTAAAAATAGTCAATATTGCTTCATCAACTATAACATATACATACCATATTAATGTAAATTTATAATAATTTGGAAAACGGTGTGTGGAGTGAAAAGAATAATATGGGAACTCTGTAATATCTGCTCATTTTTTTGTAAATGTAAAACTGTTCTAAAAAATAAGTATATTGAAATAAAGTTTATTGAAAAAACAGTAGCAGATAGATCTCACCAAATGGGTGGTGAGTTTACCATGACTTTCCTCCATGATCTCCAAGACTAAACTCAATTTATTCCTAAATCCTGAAGTGGACATCAGAGCAGATAGAGAGAACTCCAGGAGAGACCTCCTAATCTGGCTCAATGATCAGGAAAGAGATCTTTTAACATTCAGAAACAATGGAGGAAATTCCCCACTTTTCTTTTCTTTCATTTTCTTTATTTTTTTAGCCCCCCAAAAATCCTATAACAGTTGCAGAGGTGATCGGAACCCACAGAAGCTTAAACTCTGAAAGAAATTAACATTATTCTCCTATCAGAGAGGTGTGGTTCCTCTGGGGCACGGAAAACTCTCCTTAGTTCTCTGTGTCTCTGCCCTCTGACCTCTTAGCCCCAGATACAGGCATAGTTCAAGGAAGTACACAGCACAACAGGGTGTATAAAGCCTGGCTTCCACAGTGGAATAGCTGAAAGGGAGTACCAAGAAGACTGCAGAGAGGGAGGGACATGGGAATGTAACCCCCTACAGTCCCTTATGAAGTCCTGGGTTCGTCCCAAAGTTGAGCACATATGAATCTAACCCTAAACAGCGTATTAGACTCTGATAAGAGAACTATGGGATGGACCACCATTCAAGTCCCAGACCAGCCACTGGGTGGTGCCCACATGGCACAGATCCTATTAGTGCTGCTAAGGCTTTAAAAATTGACCTGACATTGGAATCATAACCTGCAGAAAGTAAGTCAGGACTTGCAGCCTGAACCCTACCAGAACAATTGCCTGCTTAAAAATATAACTAATACCAAAATATTTACAATATCCAGGATATAACCCCAAAGTACTCAGCCAGTGAAGAACAGGGAACATCTCAACTTGCATGAGAAAGAACAATCAGACTTAAACACCGAAATGGCACAGGTGTATAATTTTCTATCTAAAGAATAATTGAATGGAAATTTTAGTACTGAAAAATATAATAACCAAAATTAAAAAAAAACAAAACCTCAATGGATAAGCTCAATAACAGAATGGGGAAGACAGAGGAAAGAGTCAGTGAATTTGAAGATAAATCAGTAGACATTTTCCAATATGAACAATGAAGTTTAAATTGATGTAAAAATTAAATAGAGCCTCAAGGACATTTGGAAAAATACCAAAATGTCTAACATTCATGCTATTAGTGCCCGAGAAAGAGCAGAGAAAGAATGCAGTGCAAATAAATAATTTTTAAAAATAATAATTAAAAGCTTCTCAAATTTGGCAAATGAAAAAAACCTACAGATTCAAGAAGCTCAGAAAATCTCAAAGAGGATAACCCCTCCTCCTCTCAAATCCACATCCATACAGGTCATCAACTGCTTACAACCAAAGATAAAGAAAAAAAAAATCTTATAAGCACCCAGGGCAAAAGGATGCATACTTTTACTGGAACAATAATTCAAATGACTATGGAGATCTTATAAAAAAACCAAGAGGACAGAAAAATGAGCAACATTTCTAAAATATTACATGAAAACAAGCAGAATTTTATATCTAGCCAAAATATCCTTTAGAAATGAAAATGAAATAAAATATTCTCAGATAAGAGAAAACTAAGAGGATCTGTTGGTAACAGACACACTGTAATAGAACTGTAAAGAAATTCCTAAAACAGAAGAGAAATGATACCAAAAGGAAACTTGGAGCCTCAGGAATGAAGGAATAGCAACAAAATCAGTAAATATCAGGGTAAATGTAATAAACTATTCTTCTCCTATTTAGTTGTATAAAATATGTTTTGATGGTTGAAAGCAAAAATTGTAACAGTGGTGAGGTTTTCAATGTATGTGGATGTGTGTGATGCACATAGATAACTACAATAAAAAGAGGGGAGGGGAAGGGATGTATATGGTGGTAAGATTCTACCAGAAGTGATAAAAAAAATCAGTAAATTTAAATATATGTATGAAAATACCCAGAGAAACCTCTAAAAAATTGTACAAAGCGAAATACAAACCAAAACTCCATGAGGTATTTCTTTCAACTTAATAGAATGGCTTCAATACAATATACTGACAATACCAGATGCTTATGAAGAAGAGCAACAACGAGAAGCAACATGGCTGGCAGGAACAAAAAAAATGGGCAGTCACTTGGGAAAAGAGCTTGGCTGTTTCTTATGAAGTTATTAACAACCACTTACCATGCGACCTAACCATCTTACTCTTAGGTGTTCCCACAAGAGAAATGAAAACTCACAGTCACACAGCTGTACACAAAAGTTTATAGCAGCCAAAATAGCCTTCAATGGGTGAAGGGATGAACAACTTGTAGTACATTCATACCCTAGAATACTACTCAGCAATAAAAAGCAATGAGCTCTTGATACTTGCAACATCTTGGAAGAATTTCAATGGCATTTTGTTGACTAAGAGAACCCCTTCTCAAAGTGTTCCATTCTCTTTACACGACATTCTCGTAAACACAGAACGACAGATCAGATCAGCAGTGGCCAGGTTTCGGGGTGGGAGAGAGCAAAAGGGAGTCTTTTAGGGTGATGGAGCTGTCCTGTATCCTGATCGTGGTGGGAGCTGTGCAAATTCATGCACGTGTTAAAAGTCATAGGACTGTATACATGCAAGTTAATTTTATTGTAGTTAATATCAAAAGCATATTTTTTAAAAGGTGCTCACAGAGATAAAAACAAGATTAAAATTAGAGGAGCCAAATGAAATCTACGCCTCTGCAGGCACCTAATGTAATAATACAGAATATCCTGTTGTCAGAATGTCTTTTGAACTTGAGAGGTCAGAGATAGCAATCCAATAGCGCTAAATTCACAGAATGTTTTTCATCTACAGGATAAATTAAATAAAAAAAAAAATCACCAGGCCAGATGGCATTCACTCCAAAAACCCTTTTTAATGAGAAACTGGTTCCTATTCTCTCGAGCGTTCCCAGTCACAATCTGTTTCACCTGTGAATTTCCAGCTATCAGAACACCTATTGCACTTTCCATTTTCTGGCAGTTTATTGACAATCATAAGCACTTATAAGTGTAAAATATAAATTAATAATACTGGAGTCCCAAAAGAGAAGGTATACAATTAGGTTTCCCCTGTAGTACGAATCGTGTTCATAAAAGTTGCCCTGAACTAGTTCTATCCAATGTCCTGTGAAGGCATACGACAAAGAGGAGGCTAACAACAAGAACCTCTGATGTCTTGGATGCCCGCCTCCTGGCCCTACCAGGCAGAGGATGAAAGTACCTCAATCATGAAATGAAATCAAGATATAATAAGGTGTAAACAGGCAACTGGCATAACAATTAACAGGAAAAGAGAAAGGCATTCTGGGTAAAATACAAGTAAGAAATGGATTAGAATTTTTTGAAAACTTTCCTTCTAATTATTCCTGAAATTCACATTTATTTATTTCCTTCAGTGGAGAGAGGAAATGAAAAGAATAAATTTAACTTTTTTTTTTTTTTTGAGTAAATGCTTTTGCAGCTCTTTTTTGTGTAATTATCCAGCAGGGTTATTGAAGGATCAGCTCCAATCTCTATTGTTACCAAAAGCTGACATTTTTATAATTCTCTTTCCTGTTCTCTTTAACACTGTTATGAAAATCCTGACATGACCCACCTGGAAGAAAATGGATTACTCAAACTTCAATAAAAGTCATTTTCCAATGTGATTGATTTTCTTCATTTGGTTGAGGACTAAGGGCTGACATGATAACCATTTCTCTCCCAAATGACAGAAGAATTCGAGAGCAAAATTGGATCAGGCTACTTTAGTGCATTATTTCAGAAATGAGATGCAAAGTTTCCAGGTCTGCAAAGCAGAACGAAGGGGAGTAGAAAGAGGGGAATTTTTGACACCACCATCCAAAGAAAAATAGCCCTCCTAAACAAATGACCATTCATAAAAAGCAATCATAGATCAAGAGTTCTCTGTTCCAACTGTAATGATATACACTTTATATACACAACTTAATTCTCCCAGAAATCTTGTGAGTTGGTGTAACAGAGCTGAGGTAGCCACTCCTTGCAACACGTAGGTATGACCTAGGGTTACCCAGGAGAGGTCACACAGGTAAAACATAACAGTCCCTCAGCTGGGTGCTGGACTGAACATGGCAGAGTCCCTTCAACTTTATGGAGCTTATGTTCTATGGGGGAAAAGATATTAAAGAAGTAACTATGTCTAGGAGTTTTCAAAAAGGGAGACTATCAAGCATGGAGAACAGAGGTAGCCTTTTCAAAGAATTGATATTAAGATTGAAACCTAAAAAAGGAATATGAGTTACCCTGGCTAGGTTACACATCTCTTTAAATGTGGATGCAGCCCACCCACGTCATGACTGTGACCTCTGCTTAATTCCACAAAGATACTATGGCTTCCTTCCTAAATGAGCTTATAGTTACGTGGCAGAAGAAGTATAAAAGTAGATGATAGGAGCTGAGGGCTTTCAACAAGACCTTCGGTCCTAAACATTAACTCCACTTGCTGGTTAATAATTTGGGGGTTTAAAAAAAATTATGTTTCATGAGTAAATTACTAAAACATGAATATTCCTAGACTATAAATAATAATAATTGGCATGGATATGGTAGTTAGTTGTGCCAGGTCTTAAAGGCTTTGCACATATTAACTAAATTCATTCTTATAATCACCCTATGAGCATTATCCCCATTATGTAGATGCGGAAAAATAAGGCACAGAGAGGTTCAGAATATCCTGTAAGAACACACAGCAAGTAGGTTGTGAGGCAGGATTCACACAAAGGTCCATTTTCTTAACCTTCTTAGCCTCTGCAATCATTTATTAACCAATTGAAAATAAGATCCTATATTTACAGAACATATAACAGTTGTCAAGGAGAAATTTAGGGGGGAGATGGGGAAAAAGAGTGTAAGAAAGCAGAAATAACCAGTTACAGGGGAATGATTCAATCCTGATAGGGAAAATGAGAAGATTCAAGGAAAACTCCACACTATTTCTTTATAAAACAAAAATGCTGCATTTAAGAATATGTTTTCACTCCTATTAACAGTTATAATCATTTTGACTAAGTACAGACAGGTGGTGTTCCAATGTAAAACTTTTTGGAGTAAAAACATCCTATATGAAAACTTGAAAACTATGCCTCTTTTCTGTCTCCAGAAAAATTCAAACGTACGCTTATATATATACGTAATTTTGAGGATTTGCAGTCCTACTGGAGTCACCGATGAAACTGACCATCTCAGGGACCCTCCTTTTGTTGTCACTAGCTTAACTTTGTTGAAATGATTTTATCCAAATAGCCAGGAAAAGAATCTGCCAGCAGTATTTAGAGTTTAGTACGGCAAGTTAATGAGACGGTTCTAGAATTCCAATGACCAACGCAGCAGCATGAGAGCAAAAGGAAATCATTGTACTATTAGTGAATATGTGTTTTCCCGTGTCGCTGTCATTCCTGTCACCTAGCAGGTGGCCAGGTCATTATGTCCCTCACTTTGTGTGCTTTGTTAGGTAGGAAGTAGAATTTCTATTTAAAAACATTTCTAGCGGTTTTCGTAAAAGCCCACGGACTTTGCAACTTGCCTGGTAGATGTCCAGAAGGAGAAAGAGATAGCAGAATAACTGTCAGGGAAGGAATAAGGGGTGAGAAATTCAGTTCCAGCTTGCGGGGGGGGGGACTCTGCTCCACGCCAGTTCCCCAGTAGGTGGTTTCAGAGGTGGTGACTTCAGGGTGTGCACGGAAAGACAGGACCCTGAGCACTGACTGGCATTCTCCCAGGTCTGGACAATTTTTATGCACCAAGTATGTCACCAAGTAGACAGTTGTCAGAGAGTAGTGACTATGAAACCTTGGAAAACATGTTGCTCAGTGGCAATGAATGTGGACCTAAGCCTGAAAGAACCTTCTGCAATATTTTGTTTAAAACAAGATATCAATGTCATGCGGACGTTATGTACAGAATAGGGAATATAGTCAATGGTATTGTGATAGCACGGGGCAGTGGCAGATGATTGCTAGGTTTATCATGGTGATCACTTCTTTAGGTATAGAAATGTTGAATAAATAACTATGGTGTATACCTGAAATCAATATAATATTGTATGTTAGCTATATTTTAATAAAACAATCTTTAAAAAATAAAACAAGATATCAAGCAAGACCTTTGTGTGACTGGCAATTTGGAGAGGCGATCCCACAAATAACTTATAGTTCTAAATTTCCAGATGGAGCTTAAATCCAATTTAGTTTGACTTCATGGAAAAAAAAAAAAGGTAACATTTTTGTTATTTTATTTTGGCCTACTTTATTACAAAACGAATACTGATTTTACACAAGAGGAAGGAGATTTCACATTTGGTGAAGTACAACATTTTGATATTGTATGGAACACGTGAACCAAACTTAGATTCCAACCAAGTAAAGCAGGTACTAAGGTGAATACAACCATTGTAGGAAAAAAACAAAAACAAAACAAAACCTCTTACTTAAAAAAAAAGACCAGTAGTGCTCACGTAATCCCCACTGGCAGCAGGAAAGTACATACGAAGGCATTCCGCATTCTAGCAGAAATCAGGCTATGGGAAAGGACCTAATAAGGGTGGGCCTTTCTATTTTCTAGTTTTCTACCTTCATTGTGACTGAGAAACAGGACCAGGAGCTTGAAATGAAAATGGACTTAGAGAAGCTACCCTGAACATCGTCTGGGCTGCCCCTTTGGCATCATCGCCTTGATTCCCTTCCAGTTTCTCTACATCTGCTGCTGTTAGTACCCTCCAAGGCACCCACTGTGCCTTCCTCAATTAGCGTGCCAGCATTTCTGGCTGACCTGGTGTCCTGGAATGAAATCAACATTAATGGTTCCTATGATTCTCCTTGTTTTTGCTTTTTTTTTCTTCTTTTCTTTAGCTGAGCCATCCTGCCACCTGTTGGCAGCTAGGCTCGGACCAGGAATCGAACTGGTGACCCTGTTGCTCAGAGCTCATACTCTTGAGCAAGCTCTTTACCCACGTGTTTTTTCCCCTCACCCCCTCCTTCCCTCCCTCCCTTCCTCCTTAACTTCTCTCTCTCCCTCTCTCCCTCTCTCCCCCTCTCCCCCATCCCCTCTCTGTCTCCCTACCTTAGTCTTCTCTTTTGATAAAGAGTTAGTAGTAATAACCTTGCAGTGTATTATGAAGATTAATATGAAAGTGCTTAGCACCCTGGCTGAGCTCTCTATAAATGATGCTTTATCGGTATTATTGGAGAAAGTTGGGATGGCGATGGCTGACTCATTCATTCAACAAACGTGTGCTGAGAATGTGCTACATGCAGACCTGCTGGTGATGCTCCCGGCATCACCTGGATGGACCACAGGCCCCTGTATCTCTGGTACTAGCCTCTTTTTTTTTCAGCCAGTAGAGCGACATCATTTCTCATGTTAAGCGTTTTGGGTAAGAAAGAGTACCTCGACAGAGCTGTTTGGGTTCCTCATGATAAAGGCTTACATTTCCCATTTATACCACAGCACTCTCCTTGCCAAAGTTTGGAACGCCACGGGTGGAGCCTGGCAGAAGGGAGGGGCTGGATCCGTGTGTTGTCACGTGATCTCATGCTGCATGGAGAACCATGCATGGCTCCTGTTTACTCCTGATGCCAGCCTGCACTTTTGTCTGCACACACAGTCTCTCTCTGCTTGCCTTTTACCCCGCCATCCTCTCCATGTGCCTCG
The DNA here is from genome assembly GCF_001890085.2 of Hipposideros armiger. Lineage (NCBI taxonomy): Eukaryota > Metazoa > Chordata > Mammalia > Chiroptera > Hipposideridae > Hipposideros > Hipposideros armiger. Next base: position 256,663 of record NW_017731551.1, on the reverse strand, counting down.
GAAGTTGGCCACGCTTCAGGCACACCAGCCTCAAGTGTTTCCTCGTCTGGCCCCAGGGTTTTCTTCTGCGCCCTCCATAGGAGCTTGCCAGGCCCTCGGCCAACTACAGCATGGATGCAGGAGGGTGACTGCTCCCGGGGCGATTCTCCACCCAAGGCGGACAGGAGCCAATGGACAGATGCTCCTCTTCCCTCTCCCGCCCCCTCTTTTATGTTGACTGCTCTCATAAGCGGTTCACAAATTTCTCACAGCAGCCCCAGTAGAAATCCCGATAAATACGCTGATATTGGTTTTTCCTCCTTCCTTGTCTTGTCAGAGCAGTTGCTTCCTGCGATAGCTTCTCAAATTACTACTTACACTCTAGCCCCCACAAATAATGGTCACCTCTGCATCTCAGAGTACTTTTTATTTTTCCTCTTTCTTTTTAAAAATACAAATATTATGTAATTCTAGAAACTGTCTTATAAGAACTATTTGGCAAATTCAAAAGAAAAGAGAAGAAAGTATCTTAGTATATATATTTAATATATACTTTTATCCTCTCTCCATGTATACATACATCCATCTCTATATATACATATATACACACACATACTATACGTGCACACGCGCACACACACACACACACACACACTCTTCCTCCATGATTCCTTGTATTTAAAGTAGAGGATTGAAATTCTTTGGAAGTTTGAGGATACTACTTACACATTTTAGAAGTACAAAGCAGGTCCCTTACTGACGCTTTCTCTCTCTGTAGCACTAACTATAGAGGATGCACACAGGGAAAGGTGAGACCGCACTCTAAGATTATATTAAGTGTGAGTGCCACCTGAGAATCCAGTGCTACCTCTTCTGCCTTCCACTTAAACAATATTTTTGAAAAGCACTACAGTCCCCTCTGCAGCTAAGAGTATTTTTCCTCCCTTTATTTCTTTTTAATGCAATTCTAGGAGCTATGTTATGAGAGACATTTGTGGAACTCACAATAAAGTTACTTAATCAGAAAATCTCTATGTTAGCTATATAGAGAGTCAATTAATTTTCAACACTTTCTGAAATGCATGTGATTTCAAATAGTCTGCCTTTTTGTTTCCATTAGTGAATTTGTAAGTACATGTTTAAGGTTAACTATATTTCCATTAAATATGCAAGCTGCTATTACTCACTATGGCTCCGTATCTTCCCCTGCCCGCCTGCTTCAAGACCTCCTCTCTGGTTACCAAAGTAGATAATATTTTAATAAAATGGAAAGGTGAAGATTATTGACTGAATGAGTTATAAAAAATGGTTTTACTTTGATGAAAACAAAGAAATACATTTATGTAAGTGTGAGTCATCTAACTCTGAGGGATTTATTCACTTAGTTCCAAGGGGGAGAGGAGAGGGAGGAAGATGAAGGGGAAGCAGAGGGGAATCCAGACGGGGCCACGGGAAGATGTTAACACTGAGCACGCATTTTCTTCATTTTGTGGTTTTTATTATCTGTACTTAATTTTCCACAATGCCTAAGTATAGCATAGATATAGACATATATATATATATAATAGATATATAGATGATACAGTATAGATGATATAGATATAGATATGTAGATATAGATATGATATAAAATACATAGATATCTATAGATATACATCTATATAGGTATAGATATAGATATAGGTATAGATATAGATATATAGATATAAAACAACTTGAAGAAAGCACGAATTTGAGTTTTGTTTGAGGCAACTATTTTACTCTTCTGAAAAAGAAACACAGTCTCTTGCCAAAGGTAAATCAGCTGAAATGCCAACAAGAGATTTCGAGTTTGCATGGAATTTCCAAGTTCATGAATGTTGAGTGGTCTCTAAATTTGGAAACCTGTTTTTCCCATGGCTAACAATAAGTCCTCTGTGCAATCATACACAAAGCATTGGTTACCCTAAATAAACACTCTAAAAATAACTGCCTTCATTTATGGTCATGTGGTTTCAGATGCCCATAGCCAATTTGTCTCCCCTGCTTTGGAGGCCAGAACTCTTCTTGATTCTCTTCATTTTACTCTTATCGCCCCCAAGTCTCTATCAAATTTGATAAATACTAAAAATAACAGACACTTTATTGAAAGATGGTAAGTAAATAATATACATATCTTACACCCTCAAATCATCTTTGGTGTACTCAATGAGTTAGTTTTCCTTCTTCATAATTTACGAAGTATACTTCCTTAAGAAACAAAAAAAGTAAAGATAATTGGGAAACAAGTGTATGTCATCGCTAATGGAATGACAGAGCACAGACTGCGACACGGTCCCTGGAATTCCTAGCAGCCTGTGCAGCGTCTCTGAGTCACCTACCCTTAAGGCCCCTCCCCTAAACAGGCACTTTCCTACTACACTCTATAGAAGGCCTTCTACAGGGCTGTAAAAGGTGCTGTTTTTTATTTTCCTACATAGCAAATGGCTTCCATGGTGGATTTTGGTGGAAGCAGGCAGACCCAATTGTTGGTTGTGAAGAGAGTCCCGGAAATAAAGAGGTAAAGGATAAAGGGTATTTTTATTTTTCTCCCTCTCCCTCTTCCCCTTTCAACAGTAAGCATAGTTTTCTTTCTGCAACTAAAGACAGCCAGTCAGAGGGCTAAGTTCCCTGAGAATTATGAGTACGTGTGGGCATTCCAACTCGATTGTTTGTTATGGCTGAGAGTCTTGCCAGATTGCTATAATATATTGATAACTTCAGAGAAGCAAGGAAACTGTAAGATTTCATTTACTTAATGGCTCACAGATTAATTGAATTCCACACAGCCCTGAATGTGGTACAGATATCCTTATAACATATTGTACTATTTTGTAAAACAGGACAAATGATTCTTTCTTATATAATAAAGACAGCATTGTTTCTCTTTTTTGAATGAAGTAGTTCCAACTGAACCACCACATCAAATTCATATGTAGACATTTTAGACTGAAAGGCATGAAATTATATTGTCCCTGTAACTTCAACAAAACTCAGGATTGCATCCCCCAGTGACATACTCTACACACATAGGGTGACTTAGAAAAGTCTTTCAAACAGAAGAATCTTGCAACGGTACTTAAAATTTTTTTAGTTATTTTTGTTATTTTTTTCCCTAACTGACCATGAGGAAAAGTATCGGTGACTTATTTTGGTCTTTGTAGAAGTTTCAAAACTCTTTTGAGTTGTACTTCCAGTAGATGCCAAAGAGAATTAAAGTCCAAAAGCTTTTGTCAAGAAACTTTCTCCCCCATATAATAAGACCTATGTTTAATACCTTGTTTACTAAATAAGAAATTTCACTAAACCACACACTTCCATCACTTAGAAAACAAAATGAATGATAGTCAGATAAGGGTTGTCAAAATTCAGAGACGCAAGCAGTCCACACAGGTGACAGTACACAGGAAATTGTCACTGAGAAAAAATAAACTGTGCTTTGGATGATGGGCTCAATTTGAATATGTGGAGGTAAAGAGTATTTGTGACTAACATGCAGGTGAGGGGTATCAGGGAATGGTTGGGTCAAAGGGGGATACAGCCTGCTTGGAACAGCCATTTCATGTGAATATTTGTGGGCACAGGTTGGGGAAGGAGACGGATGCTGATAAGATGGAAAACAGGGCAAATCCTTCAATACCCATTGGAGGAATTCAGATTTCATCCTTCAAGTGATAAGAAATTTTCTGAAAAATTAGGACTGTCATCTCTGTGAAGAAGGGGGAGACGTGAAATATAGGAAAAGGAGGGATGTGACAGCTATTTGTGATTTTTCTTTACTGGTAATGAAGATGAAAGTGATAGACATGGAAACAGCAGCACTCAGCAGTGGCAACAGCAGAACCACAATGCGCTCAAGAGACAGAATGATACATGCCTGACCTTGACACGTTGACCTTTTTTTATAGCACTAAGTGGGCTTTTGGCAGCAGAAAAAATGCAGGAGGAGAAGAGTCAGCCAAAATAAAAATGATAAAAGAGAAAGACCCTCAAAGCATGGGCTATGTATGCTCTCATTTTTTTTCTCCTTTTATAAATGATTGCAAAGCTGGGGGGGGGTTCTATTTTAAGTTAGCTTGTCGATTTTGACTCAAATGATTTAAATTAATTTAATGAACTAATTAATGAAGTTTGTCTATTTTAAATTAATATCAATCAGTTTACCTTATTTCCCCATTTCCCTAGCCCATTAGTCCTCCTGTTATCAGGCAGATACTTCCCTTACTCTGCATGGTCACTACTAGAGTTTCCTATATTCCACCGTGATTTTCCTTCCTCCCTCAACTATTCTGGCAGGGGCTGTGCTATTGTTGCTAGTCAGTCTCTCAGTCTCTCTCTCTCTCTCTCTCTCTCTCTCTCTCTCTCTCTCTCTCTCTCTTTCTCTCTCTCTCTCTATCTCTCCTTCCCTCCCTCCCTCTTCTTTCCTCCCACCAGTCCTTCCTCCCTCTCTCTCTGACTGCACCACATGGTACATAATAAATATTTTACTATTCTCATAATTCTAGTGCTATATGGATAAAAAAATTCCCCAAAAGGATAATTTTATATCTTTTCATCTCCAACTCCATTTTTCTCCTCTTACTTTTTAATTAACAATTAAGCTTTTTATGAGGAAGATGAAAACAATCTGCGTGAGCTTTATTATGCACTTAATTTCTACTAAAGTAAATGTCTGGAGTTAGCTTTTCGATTCTCGAAGAATTAATGTTTCTTTTCACTTCTCAGGGCTGAATTTCCTCCCCTAAACACTGGACCCTATCAGTTCTTGCCTTTTCTGGGGTTTTGTTTTCACCACATATATCCCATCTGCTTTTAAGTATGTTTTAGCTTACTATGTATCTTTGGGGAAAAAATACACACCATTTAATGAGGGAAAATATTTGTTCTATTAGTCAGTGGGGTTTTAAATGTTTGGTTTCCATTTTCCAAATTTCTATTAGGAATTCTTATTCAGAAAGGTTGACTAGCCATTCATGATCATCTCTTTTCCTTCTTCAAATCTCATTGAAATATGAGAAAATTCTAAATATTGAGCCACTAAAAAAACCAACAGGATAGGATCTATTGTCAAAACATGGAGGAATTTCTTAACAGCATAAAACAGATTGTTAATGAAACCTGACCAAGTTTAGCCTCCTGCCCTTCACGACAGGCAAACAAAACGAACCAAAAAACAAAAACAAACAACAACAAAAAACAACCACCACCAAATAAGTGAGTTTACTTGGCAAGGCTTCCATAGTTTCCCCATTCCCAAGGCAGCTGGAACTCGGAGCAGGACCAGCCCCATCAGGTGGTTAGCAGGTTGATTAATTCAAGGACTGTGGAACAGTTAGATCACCCTCTCAATAGGGAATTTTCCTAGAAGCTAAAACTAAGTAAATTACATGCTAAGCAAAACATAAGTTCTGCCCTAGGAGACTCTCTGCCTGGAAAGTGGGTTAAGAAAAAGCTACTGGAGTGGACAAAAACTTACACCCATAAATCCCCTTCTCCTTCTAAGGAAAACCCAGCCACACACGGACCTTCTCCCCATATTCCCCTGCCCCCACCCTTGCTCTCAGCCAGGTCCCCTCATAATCAGGGTTGGCATTCACTGTGGGAGGAAAAGCGTACTTGGCCTGCACAACCTGACCTGTTGATTAATCAAGCTGTTAGTTATAATTAGGAACAAACTAAAACCTCAAGCAATTAAGGGAAAATGAAGGCGAGAGAGACAACAGATTAAATAAACCCCAGGGAAACCCAAAGTGATAAAGGAAATAGAAGATCACATCCAATATAGCACGTTTATATAACCTCAGAGGTTCTACAGATCAGCATATTTCTAAAACAAGAACTGGCTATTATGAAATAAAAGAAACCAAGTAAACTGAGTTCTTGAGAGTTAAATCAAAACAGAAAACTCAACTTAAGTCATACTAAAGTAGAATAAGGCACAGCTGCAGAATGACATTTGCCTTAAAGAGTATACAGAGGTGTGTCTCAAAATGAAAGTCAGAGATAAAAATTATGAACGGGAAGTGAAATTATAAGAATGCAATTAAAGAATCAATAATGCAGTAAATATTTTGTAGGGTGTCTGATGGACTCATGTCTTGTGAGGGAGACCACTTCATGGATGGTGTAGAGGCCTGACCACTGCACTGTACACCTGAAGTTGCCATTGAATAATATTATATGTCAACTATAATTTAATACATACATAGTCACAGGATATGGAGTATAGTGTGGGAATGGAGTCAATGGAATTGTAATAGATATGTATGATATCGGGGGTGGGGGAGCAGGGATAGGAGGAGGGGGGGTGTCACTTTGTGAGGGGTGAAAAGGATAACTATTGCATTGTTTTATACACCTAAAACTAATTAATAATAATAATAATAATAATAATAATAATAATAATAATAAAAAGAGCCATGGAAAATATATCCAGGAAATCAATCCTTCCAGAAGAATAGAAAGAATGGAGTAGAAGGCATGATTAAAAATAGAAGAAAATTGATCTTCCAGAAAATGTACGTGGTACAACAGAATAATTGTCTAAAAGTGACCCTAGATCTTACTGTAGGTTTCCTGGACCAATAGCTTCTTTTATTTCTCTGGGGACTGTTGCACCAAGCATGCTCCCACAGCCTGGAGGACTGCAAAGCCTCCTGGGCCCAAGGTCTCCAGATGCAGAAGGCCGCTGGTTTCCTAGACACTTCTTATCAACAGCAGGCACCACGATTCTACACTACCCAGGGGAAAGAACTCTTTCTCTCCCCTGCAAATGCTGTCCTCCTGCTTGAACCATAGCAGGGCAGATAAAGAGGATGATGTGACCTTCAGCTGTGGCTCTGACTCACCCTGTGGGCCAGGAGTACCCGGGGCTCAGGGCATTGCTCTGTGGGCTCTGAGGATGGGAAACCTGTGCCTTTGCTTGTTTTCTCGTTGAGCCTGAATCTGTGAGTTGTCCTCTTCCTCAATAAACCCTGTTCCTCAAGTCACACCAGGTGGCCCTGTGATACATGACAGGCAGACACCTGGAAGGGACTTCCATACACAACAAATACTTGAGTCTTAAGAGAAAAGGATCCACCCGATATTTTGTAATACAAGATTATTGGTGATTTAAACACATTCTGGAGAAAAGCTATTATCCTCAAGGATAAAAAGAAATGTCTACCTGTGTAATTTGGGATGGGTTATTTTAGAGAGCTAGTTAATCTCTAATTTAACGGAAATCACAAACACATTTCGAACATGAATTAGAAAAGAACTCGATGGGTCAATTTTAAAATTCACTTTGAAGGGAAAAGTATAAGTAAATGATGAAAAGAATTGTAAGAACATACTGCGTTGTGTGGTGAGCACTGTGCTTTCCTACCCAGGTCCCTCTTGAGGACCAAAGGACAGGTGCTTGGAGTCCTGCCAGTCGGCAGCCTGCAGCAACCTGTCCCTTCCGGAAAGGTCTCTCAGAAAAGCCCCTTCACCCAGTTTGTGTCTCTTCCATAAACAGCCTGCTTCCAATTCCTGGCAGATGCAGGAGTGCAAAGCCTCGGCCATCTCACCCCAACTTGGGACAAATCGGAAGAACTATCTCCCTGTGGCGTCAGCTGGGGCTTTACTGGGATCTCTGAAGTGCACTTTCTCCCTCTGCCCGTTCTCGGATCCGTCTCTTCCCCACAGACACTGATGACTAAAGCACCCACCCATAAACTTCCTACAGCCTATGCTCCATCTCAGAGTCTGTTTCCAGAGGACCACACCTGTCCCATCAGATGCAGGTAGCACAACATGCAAAACACAGCAAGTTAAACACAGAAATAACAATTCGTCAATAGACAACTGAATCATGAAGAAAACAGAATGGTCAGAAACATACATACACATATCTGTAGTGATGTGGTCTGTCATACTAATATTTTTTTTGTTATTGTTGTTTGTTTTTGTTTTTTAATTTAGACAGAAAATGACGGACTTTTAAATAAAAGATTGGGGACAACGGCTCTCTACACATCAAAGGAAAATATAATGTAGTCAATTCTCCACCTTATATAATACATAAAAACAAACTGACCATAAATTAAAGAAGTAGAAATAAAAATCAAAGTATGAAAATACCTGGAATTAAGTATCAGATAATATTTTATAATCTTGGATGGGAAGGTGGTGTTAGGAAAAGGCTTCCCAAACGAAACACAGAATTTAAAGGACGTTTTAAAAAAATGAGTGTCAGATTACAATTTTTAATCTATATTTTTAACCTTTACATTTTGAAATAATTTCAGGCATACACAAAACTGCAACAGTAGTACAAAGTATTAATATACATGCTTCTCCCACGCTAAAGAAAAAGCTGTCCAACATTTAGTAGGTGTTTTTTCACTGAGATATGATTTAGCAAATGTGAAACTATTTTATTTGCATCCTACAGCTGAGTAAATATGTCAATATATTGTGAACAATGAAAGCCAAGTTTCTCACAGTCAGGGAAAAAGTAAAAGAATAAAGAAAGAAATAGGAACAGTAGAATGAATCCTGTAGTGATTGCTGGTATTAGTAATAATTCCCGGTTATAAATAGATAACCACCTAGGTTTGGATTTCTCTATGGGGTTAAGTTCTTCAAAATTAGATTTCATTTCATATTTGTTATCTTGATTTCCTTTATCCCCACCTTTCTCCAATGTCAATTATTTGGCATAGCCAGTTTAAATGTAAGTGTTTAGATGCTTAAACATACCCTTAGAAATTTTCTATTGTTAACTCAAAAGAATCTCTAACATTTGAAATTAAATGCAAAATAACCAATGAAATAAAATATTCTAGACAATGTTCATGAGAGAGATTAGGAAAAACTGCCTTCCCTCATCCCATTAATATACCCCACAATAAAAATCATCAGCTTTATCCTTAATAACAGATTAACGTGTAACTTTTCCATATCGATTAATTTTTCCCTCTGCAAACCCGTAACTCAGACCTCAGTTAAGAAGTAGGGTCCTATAGCCGTGTTTGTACCAGGTGATTACATTTGTCTAACTTTTTAGACCAGGGATAGGTCCAATCAGATCCTCTTTTGTGAAAATTTAAATTAAAGACCAAGAAACTAAGAATCAGACTGGGTAATCTGGAGACAAGAGTTGGAGCTCTGGGCTTTGGGAAGCTGGAGGCCATTTTGTCTCACATTCACCAGTGGGATTTGCAATACTTGTTGGTACAGAAGGCAAACATGACACAGAAGACCATGCATTTACAGAAAGAGTAATAGCTCGAAAGCATATTCACCTGTTCACTCTTCATGTCCTGTAAGGTCTAACTATATCTATAATTAAGTTCAATTAGATGTCCTTCATTCGTTAATATGGAATGTCTTCCTTGCTTAAGCTACCTTGAGTGGGTTTTTGTTTCTTGCAATTGAGCATTATCTGACAAGACATTGTGTCAGTTAAAATTGCAAAGGGGTAATGAAACAAGTCATTGCTCTGTGAATCTGTAGTAAACACTGCTTTGTGACGATTGTGCTTTCAAATCTGTAGTCATATTTTTATTAGCAATGTTAGTTTAAACCATTTTATGAAAAATTTAAGAGCAAATACAGTCCTCAAAGGTACCCAAGGAAACTTCTGAAAGAATTGCTCTAGAATATATATAAATTATATATAGTACATATAATTATGGGTTTATATAAATACATTTATAATATACACAATGTATTAAAGGTAAAATAAAAAGAATGAAGCTTCTGTAATTTTCTCTATAGTTCATTATGAGATTTCTTAATGTGTATTGAATATTGATAAAGATACTTTTAAACTTTCAGCCCAGATGTTTTTAATAAAGAAAGGATATCAAGAGAAGTGTTTTAAGGACTTGAAATTTGAAAAAAATGTATATGAACATGGCCTTCAATGAACCTACCATATCTAAAAAAAATTCTTTTCGGTATGATTCTCTAATGCATGCTGATTAACCTTTCCAGAACTTAAAGGAAAAAATTCTCACCATCCCCCAACCCCCTTTTTAAAAAAGTTTTAATATGCCTTGGAATGTTCTGCATTTTCCCATCAAAAGCATCTTAAACAAAACTAGCTAGATCTGAGGAACCAAAATATAAACAAGTATCAAATAATTGAGGTAGAAGCTTAGTAGGGTTAGGGAATTAGGGAGTTATTTCTCTCAAGAGTGATTTTAGGAGATTTGAAACATGCAGAGAGGGATGATCTATTAATTTTCTTCTTAGGCTGCCTTATTTTTTTCTGCTTAATGTTCAGCAAATGCAAAGCCAACTACCAAACACTCAGCTCTGAATATTCACTAATCAATAGACAATTCTTCCTGGCTGAGGCCAGGATGAAAACAATCCAAGAAATAAACCATCTTTACCCTTATTCCAATTCTTCACTGTATCTGCACTGCCTCCTGGGATGACCCTTCTAAGCACGTAGTGAGAATTTTTTGAAAACGAAACACACCCAATTTCATATAAAATTATCTTCTCAAGATAGTTCACCAAGAAAACTTCCTTTTCCATTATGGCCAATCCAAACTCAAAGTCAATACAATAAAGAATTCAGATGTGCAATAAAACTAATATATATTATGCAATTACAGTAATTTTGTGCTAGATGTTTACATTTCTATAACAAAAAAATAACACATGCATTCTTATCCTCATTTTACAGATGAAAAAACTAAAGTTACAAGAAATTAATGTTACCCAAGGTAACAGCTAATTAGGTACCAAATGATTAATCTAGGATTTTAAAATCAGCCTTTAAAACATTAACCATTCACTTTTCCTCTATCTATGAGATAATGTAAAAGCATGCTCCTTTAAGTATTTGGCAGCCATATTTGTCTTAGATGATCTATCAATTGGCACAAAAGTAGTAAAGAAAGAAAAAAGAAATTAAAATTATAGCTATTATTCATTTTAAAGACTGGAAATATTAATTTAATTATAATTGTATACAAATGTATTCTTTTTAATTGTGATATTATTAAAGGTTGTCCACGTTTTGGAACGATGGTGTTGGTTGTCAATTTATCTGAAGTTTATCTTCCCTAAAATATAATGTCATTTTCATGCTAATTTTTGCATATGTTGAACTGTACATTTTGCTCTCCTTTTTATGCTGTCTCAGATCCACAACTCACAAAAATATGTGTCTCAGAAATACTTTAGTCAAACATAAAATTAGTGATGAAAGGCATAACATGAATTATAGAATTCAGAAAAATGTCTCAAATTATATTGAGTCTGTTATGAAAAAAGTAAATCAGTTAATACAGTAACACATGAACATGAAAGTGTGAATATTTGTATAAGCACCTAAAATGGAAAATTGCAATCAGGATATATGACAATAAATATCCACACATTGGGTATTATTAGACTGGAGAGCCAGTTGAACACTGGCACAGAGTCAATAAAGTTTTCATAATTAAAAGTTAAAAAGATAGGGTAACCTAAAGAGTTTCTTTTCCTGAATTAGTAGATTCCATTAAAAAAAGAGAAGATTCATTATAAAGATAATGACAGAGAAGAAATGAGAATTATAGTTATATCGCTCAGAATTATAGTCCTGAGAGTTAAAACAAGTACAAATCACAGTGTGGCAAGACACTTGCAAAATCAGGTAGAAAATTAAGAACTAATGTTCTGTTCAAAGAGAAAACAGAAAAAGTTATTGAGAAAACTTGCAAAAATCCCCTCATTAAATGATGTTTTGGTTATCACATAGTGGTAATGACATGTAGTATAAAAGACCCATTATTGTCGCATGACCACTCCATCAGGGATTTTGGTCTCTAGCTGTGGAAAACCTGAGGGACAGACTGGGACTCTGCTGTTAGAACACTTGTGCTACTTCCATCAAGGAGAAAGTGTTGGTTAGTATTTGTTTGCTCTGTTACTAAAAATCCAGAGCTCTGGGGAAAAGACAACGGCATTTAGTTTGCATGCATTTTGTGTGCTGTAATTTAGCTGGAGAAGACGACATTAACATCAGCAGTAATGGAGGGTCAGCAATACATGTACCAAGAAAGGTCATTTCTGTGTGAAGAGAAGATGGATACCACGAGCACCAGTCCACACAGAGGCAGGAAACGGCTGGTAGTCAAAATTAGATTTCTGGATTATGAGTCGGTGATAAAAGAAGCAGTATATCTCTTAAATATGTTCAAAGCCCATTTTCTGGGTCTACAACTTTTCAGCATGCTGAGTGAAGACATGGGCAGCAGATACAAACCTAATTTCCCATATGAAGACTAGTGCATTTCAAAGTTAAAGATGCTCACCCAAATTTAAATAATGCAATATGAGATGAAACTGTTTCTTAATGAATAATTCTAATATTGAAAGTTCAAATGTTTCTATGGTTTTATGTGGCTTGCTCAGGTGGCATAGACTAGACACCAATCAGTGACATACTCAGCATGTTGCTGAGTCTAAATGTATTATTTAAGGATCCCCATATTATTGTTAATATTGTAAATAAAAGGACAATATATCTTAAGAAAAATGCCCATCTGAGGGTGTATTAGAGTATTCTCCAAAGAAACAGAATCAACAGGAGATATATAGAGAATCTATCTGTCTGCCTGCCTATGTATCTATCTATCTATCTATCTATCTATCTATCTATCAAGAGATTTATTGATTACACGGAATTGACTCACATGATCATAGAGGATGAGAAGTCCCACCATCCATCCTCTGCAAGTCTGCAGCTGGAGACCCAGGAAAGCCAGTGATGTAATTCAGTCCAAGTCCGAAGGCCTGAGAAAAAGGGGAGCCAATGGTGTAAATTCCAGTCTGAGGGCACGAGAAAACAAGATGCAATGTCTCAGCTCAACCCGTGAGGCGAAAGAAAGGGGCAAATTCCTCCTTCCTCCGCCTTAAGTTCTGTTCTATTCAGGGCATCAATGAATGCAATGATGCCCACTCACAGACACACCAAGAAATCATCTGGGCACTTCTTGGTCCAGTCAAGATGACGATCACATAAAATTAAATATGACGGAGGATAAATAACCAGATTGCTGAAAAAATTTATTTTTTCCTAACCCTTTATTATTTTCTTCACTTTCTAAAGAAATAAAACAATGATAAATTATTAGGGATATTTTAAAATCACATCCTGTTGAGTGCTCAGTCCCCTACGGAGTAGATCGGCAATCCATTCACCAACATCCCCTGAGTTGAACAAGTCCATCAGGGAGCTTGGGCCTGAAACACGCCTACCCACGTGGCATCCAGAAACAGTGCTGAAAGGGGCTATTTATTCCATTTGCACCAACTATCCAGGACTATCTGACAGAATCACTACGTTCTGGCTGCCTTCCCAAATAATCTGCAATTGTAACTCAAAATGTGTTCACGTAATGGAAGTAAAGAATAAGAAATTCAAGTAGACTCTGTCCTTTGCTCAAAGTCTCCATCACCAACACAGAAGAAGATACAGTCCCTGTTTCGTTCACTCTTAGGAAACAGTTGTAACTATTAAAAATACGCATTTGTATTTTCATTCTACATTTAATAGTATTTTACTAACCCTTATTTTGTAAATATAAAATGGATGGGCAGTGTGTGTATGGAGCACATCTTAATGGTCAGAACAGGCCAAACATTTGAGCGCAGGAATGTCCTCTGCCAGACAGCTCGTCCTGCCGCAGACAGTAGGGAGAGACTCCCGTAGCTTGTCGTGTATTCACTTTGTAATTTTAGATTCACCCATTCAGAAGAGAGACTAGCGGAGCTTCAGGGCCTTCACCAACACATGAGTGATTCCTTCCTCGAAAGGGCTTTAGGAGGATAGGTCAAAAGTGCAAAAACTACGCAAAGTATTTTATGACAAAGACGTAATATAAATGCCAAAACGAAACAAGCCAGAATATTTGTATTTGGGCTAGACAGGTTCTCATACATCATCTATTGATTTTATTTTTATTTTTTTGGTAGAGGTCCAGAGGGTTTAGTCTCTTAATGACACACTGTTAGATAAAAGGCAAATCATAGAATGTAATTCACTGTGTTGGTCTGTGTCAAAGTTCAGTGTTCATTCCACCTTACTCTGCAATATTTGTGTGTGTGTGTGTGTGTGTGTGTTGTTACAATCGAAACACTCTTCAAAAGTACAAAAGATATTTTCCTGAAGACACTGTGCAAATCCACTTAGGGTGATACTAATCACACTGTAAATATATGAGGCTAACCTGTACATAAAAACCCTGCCTTGAGTGTTTCGTACTGTAAAGAAGTCATAGATAATGGGAATAATCGTCAAGCCCTTTTGGATTATGAGTTTGGCTTTCGTATATTGGTCCAGTCTGTATTTCAAGGTGCCTTGACCCTGCTGAAGTTTCTTGATTTCTTTATGTAGGACAATTGCCTGCAAAGTGTCTAGAGCTTCCACGTTTTTCATAGATACATACCCTGGCTGCCATTACCACCCATGGCACTGGCCTCAAATGTAGTAAACATTAGAGCAGTCTCGGAGGTCTCACAAAATCTTTATGTTCAGATTGAACCCCTTATCGATTAAACTAGAACATCCAGGGGGTGGAAACTAGGCTTGGGTACTTTTATAAAGATCCCAGGTGTTTCAAAACACAGCAGACTTTGGGAACCACTGACCTACTCCCAGGAGCTGTCAGGCTGCCCAGACTATACAGTGGCCAATGGGTAAAGGGAGTAGAATTGTTTTCCCCACGTTTTCTATTATAATCTGTTCTGGGGCCCATCAGTTAGTTCCCCCTTGGCCCTCAGTCCCACCCATACCTTTTTCTTCTCTCCTTTATTCTGCCAAGGACTGGACACCTCCCAACTGTTTTCTGGGACTCCTGACGCCTTTGCTAACTGGGTTTTGATTCAATTCTGCCAATGGGAAACACTGGCAGTCAGCTGGAAGTCAGGAGAAAGAGAAAAGCCATTTTGTTTTTCTGCTTCTGGCTCCAGCAACTGCTGCGCCATCAGCCGTGAGCCCAGCAGTATAGGGGGGGACAGCAGGCTCCTGGCTCCTTGCTCTGTGGCTGCACCAGTTGTGAGGCTCCCCTGTGGGTCCCGGGCAAGGCCCGTTTGCTTCTCAGCCTGAGCAGCTGTAGAACCTTCTTACATTTACGTGCATTGCCTCCTGCCTTTGGGGCCTCCGCTTTTCCAACAATCTAGAAACATTTAGCTATCTTACATCCTTCTGAAATACCTAGAGTGATTTCTCCCCCACCAGCTTTGGGGTTGTGGGATAATTGACAAATCACTTGGTAAGACATTTCAAGTGTACATCACGATGGTTTGCTATGCATTATGAAAGGATGCCCCCCATCTAGCCAGTTAACACCTCGTATATTTATCTATTTTTTGTGTGTGAGAGAACACTTAAGTTCTCCTCTTAAATAATGTCTTTGGGTAAATTAGAAATAGGCACTTCCTCTAGGCAGATTCACTTAACAACAACAACAACAAAAAAGAATAAAAGTGCACTCTCCAGGTGGCTACAGCCCATAGGCACATGCCTTGGGAAACAGAAATTCTCTTTATGGGAAGAAAGAGGCATCCCTCCCTCCAGTGGAAGCACTGAGGCAAACAGAGAAAGTGTCTGTCCCCACACACACACACACACACATCCCCCCACCCTACATTCACACCCCCACACCCACCCCGCAGGCCTTCATATTTCATCATCGTAGCCCGGAGGGCATTGAGAGAGGAGTGTAATGTCCTGAATCAGGCTGTGGGAATTTAAAGAAGAGGGATGTACACAGATGACTGAGGCACTTTAAGGGGTAAAAAGAGAAAGTATAGTCACTGAAAAAGAGAAAAGTGATAGTGAATGTGGTAGGAGGAAACACAATGCCGTGAAATGCCACTGAAAGCACAGCAGGGGTGCCAGGGAGGAGGTGTTCCACCCCCCCCACCCCCCACCCCCGTGATTCTGCAAAGATGATAAATACATTCAAACTGTTATTAAACTAGTCAGTGATTCTCTCAGATGGTTTAGCTGTGTTCATTTCTCTTTGGTTCAGGTTATGTCACCTCTGAAAACCTGACTATAAAAACCTGGTAGGATTTTCAGAAACTCATATTTAAGGGAAAATCTCTGGAGGAAATGGAGAAGCCATTGTCTGCACTGGGAATACAAAATGGTTGCCGGGTCATGTTAATTGGGAAAAAGAGTAGCCCAGGGCCGGCCGAGTGGCGCGATGGTTAAGAACTCGCTTGGGATGCCAGAGGGCCCCAGTTCGGATCCCACATATGAGGGCCAGTGACACTGCCCTCCACAGCTAAGATGCTGAACAATAGCTCAACCTGCAGCTGGGCTGCCGTGAGTCTCAGGTGACAGCGTAGACGGCAGCCCCTGCTGCAGTGGGTTGCCATGGGCTACCGTGTATAGCCAGCAGCCACAGTGAGCGGCGTCCAGAAGCCGGCGACTAATCTGCCTCTCCCAGGCAGAGCACAATGATGGTGCCAACTTGGGCCAGTGAAGCAACATCCTCCACAACTAGACTGAAGAACAAAACGACAGCAACTTGTCTGTTTCCCTTCCCCCAATTCCCCAGCACTGTTCCCATCCCCCCAATTCCCCAATAAAAATCTTTAAAAAAAAAAAGAGTAGCCCAGAGGAAGAGGTTGAACTAAAGGAGTTGAAAGATTTGGAGAAGTCTGTGGAGAAGATCGCTAACCAACTGGGAGAGTTGAATAAGGAGCTTACTGGAATCCAGCAGGGTTTTCTGGCCAAGGATTTGCAAGCTGAAGCTCTCTGCAAACGCGATAGGAGAGTAAAAGCCACAATCGAGCAGTTTATGAAGATTCTGGAGGAGACTGACACACCAATTCTGCCAGAAAATTTCAAAGACAGTAGGCTGAAAAGGAAAGGTTTGGTGAAAAGGGTTCAGGCGTTCCTAGCTGAGTGTGACACAGTGGGGCAGACCATCTGCCAGGACACAGAGCGGCTACAATCCACAAACTTGGCCCTGGCCAAATGAGGTAAAGTGGAGAGAGGCTGTACTGCCCTGAAGAACCACATCACCAGCCCTGCCCTCTCCGTGATAGAAGTTACCTGATTTCTCCAGGGCTGCTGGGGACAGTTCGCCGACTGCCAGTTTTCCTTCTCCTACACCTGTTCTCAATGAATGAGTATTGTCTTTACAATCTTAAGTAGCGCTCCCATCTGTTTTCTCATCCTCTGTGAGGCTGCGCTGTCCAGCAGCCCACCTTGTCTGGGGAGGGCCACCCCTGTCCAGTTCTCCCCAGCTCTTTTGACCTTTGGGTCCACTTTCTTTGGACTGGTGAGAGCTCTCATTTGTCCCGATGTAGTTCGGGTTTATAGGCCACCCCGGGCTTCAGATACATGAAGCCTTTTTGCCCTTGTGATCCTGTAGCCCCATAGCTATAAACCAGAATTGCCGGGAGGTTGCATCTAGTCAGGAATGTTGGCAATGGCTCGGAACAGATGTTCTAGCACAAAGGTAGTCCAAGTACCCCTCGTTGTGACCTAATTCTGGAATAGCTGGCTGGGCTGTTGGTTCACAGACCCTGTCCTCATCTTCCAGTGACCCTGCCAGCCACAGGCCAGGAGATCTCAGGGGGCCATTCCTGGGGTGGGGTCTGTGGTTGACATCTGGACTTCCTTGCCCCCAAGCAAACCTGCAGAAGGTTAGAACCCAGTGTTGACTGAGTGCTTGAAACTAGGCCAGAACCAGAGTGAGTAAAGCAAGCAACCATAAGCGTCAAAAGCATTTCTGTTAGCCATACCCTTCTGAGATCTACATTTCCTTCAAGGCTGTTCATGTCTTTTTTGTGGCCTCCACTCTGTCCCCCCCACACCCTCCGCCACACACCCACCCATTGTTATTTTTTTAAAAAGTCTGTATACAAGTTAGCAAGTAGAAGAGTGTTTAAACGTTTTTTGTTGTTGAAGTATGAGAAGCAAACAGCCTCTGTGGTTCTAGTTGGTTTTTAATAAAGCCAAGAGTGGCCCCATATGGCAGAACTCTTAAACTGGCTGCCTGCGGTCACCCCATTTTTTCACATGATGCCCAGGAGACAGGCTCCTAATGGGCCACACTGAGGCCAATGTTATTTGGCTGAGAAGGCATCACTAAAGTCCCAGGAATTTAGGACTGCGTGGGTAGGACCTAGGATAAGGTGGTCCTAGGGGTGGAGCAGTGGATGAGGCTCAGGGCCCAGCCCATCCTACCCCCAGCCATAATCAGAGCAGTTCAGTCCTTTCTGTTTTTATGTAGTAGCCGTGTGGCCTGGGGCCACAACGTTTAATGAGAAGTTACTGTGTGCCAGATACTGTTTTAAGTACTTTAGAAGCATTAGTCATCTAATCCTCATACAACTCAGGAGGCAGACAGATACTATCCCATTTTAGAGATGAGGAAACTGAGAGAGCTTAGGTAATTTGCTCAAGGACATAGAGTAAGTGACAAAGCCAGGACACCAAGCTGGGCAGATTGATTCAGACCCCACGCTCTTCATCTCTACTGCACTGCCTCCCAGTCCACAAAGGATGGTGTGTTCTCATTTTCTGTCTTCCCCTTCCTCTATGTATTTCCCATGTTGGCCTCCACTTCCTCTCTGGCCCTCCCCAGAGCATCGTGAGTGAACATAAAGTACAAATCTTACTATGTAGTCCCCTGCTTAAAAACCTCCAATGGGGGCAGCCGGTTAGCTCAGTTGGTTAGAGCGCAGTGCTCATCACACCAAGATTGCCGGTTCAATTCCCACATGGGCCAGAGAGCTGCGCCCTCCACAACTAGATTGAAAACAACTACTTGACTTGGAGCTGATGGGTCCTGGAAAAACACACTGGTCCCCAATAAAATAAAATGAAAAACTTAAAAAAAAAATCAAAACCAAGAAACCTCCAACGGTTGCCCATGTCTCCTAGGATAAAGGCCAGTGTCCTTACACCGTGCGCTGCCCCATCGCTCAGGCCACTCTCCCGTTTGCTCCTTGCCATCAGTCACTGTGGTCTTCGTTCAGGTCCGCAGATGCTCTGCACACTCTCCTGTCCGCTGTTCCTCTTGGATGGCCCCTTGCCAACCTTCCTCCGCCCCTCCCCCTTTCCTAGGTAACTCCTATTCATCCTTCAGAACTTAACTCAAATGTGTCTTCCGCGACGAAACCTCACTTACTGTCTGAGAACACATCAAGCTCCCTCTCATGGTTTGCCCAAACTTTTCTTTCATGGCATGTATCATAGTCTGTGATGATTTATTTATGGGATTATTTGATTTAATACATATTTATGCCTTTAACACTTGCCTATAAAGTTCCTTGGATTAAGGAGCTTCTTTGTCTGGTTAACAGCATATTTCAAGCACAGTGTCTGGTTTATACTCAATAAATTTTTGGAGAATGAAAAACCAAAAACCATAAACCAAAAACCTGGTAGGTGCCTGTTTAGTCTATTGTAGACAAAGCATCTAAAACAAAATCATTTTCCTCTAACCCAAAGGTATAAACTGAATTCACTTAGTTTCCAGGAATATAATATACTGAATAACTGTGACTCTAAAACTTTATTACCTTTTTCACAATCTGAAAAAAAATTGTATCACTCAGCATTCACTCACTTCAGTATTTTCTATGTTTCTGTCCAATCTTGTTCATATTTCTTTTTTCTGTGTACTCACACATTTAAATACATGGTCTAAATAAAAACACTTAAAATAATAATTTTTTATGGAAAATTTTGTTGAATGTCATCATCACCCTTTCATTCCTGTTAGCTTCTTAACCATTGAAAGAGGTTAAGTGTCTTATTAGCTAACGCTAGTTTTGGTCAACTTACAAACAGAAACATAGAAATAGTCTGTATACCCTCGTAGATCATAACCTTTTATTTTTAAATTAGAAAATAGTTTCATTTCCTGATTATAAAAGTAATCCATGTGCATCATAAAAATTCAGATACTGGAAGAATTTGTTTTCTCGTAAAGGAACTTGACTGGAACCCAAAAACAAGAGAATCAAAATATTTCCCAAAGCAAAATTAATTTTATATATATATATATATATATATATATATATATATATATATATAGCTAGTTAATTTTTTATAATGAAAAGGAATGAAAGCATAAGCTCAAAAGTGCTATCTTGTTTTTTTAGAGCATCTAACAGTTTACAAACACTTTTGTATGCTTAAATATACATAGTTAGGTGCTACTGCTTCTGTTGTTATATTCTGAGCACTTATTTCTGCTTACCAAATTGTGACTTGATCTGTTTCTGACCTGTGATTCGTACATATTATGATCTGACAGAACAACGTTCTTAAAACATCCTAGATTGAAGCATTTTCAAAGGAAAGTTGGTACAGTCCATCCTCATTATTCTCAATTTTTTTTTTCTGCAGTTACCATTTGTATTATTTCCTAGGGCTGCCGTAACAAATTACCACAGATTGGGTGCCTTAAAACAACAGAAATGTATTTTCCCACAATTCTGCCGGCTAAAAATCTGAAAATCACTGTGTCGGGAGGGCCACTCCCTCCGAAGGATCTGAGGTAGGAATCTGCTCCATGCCTCTCTCCTAGCTTCTTGTGTTTGTCAGCACTCCTTGGCATCTCTTGGTTTGTACTGCATCCCTCCAACGTCTGCCTCCATCTTCCCCTGGCAGTCTCCATTTTTGTCTGTATCTCTACATCTGTGCATATCCATCTCCCTCTGCTTAACAAACCCCAATCACTGAATGCAGGCCCACCCTAATCCCATATGAGCCATTTTAATATGATCACATCAGCAAAGACTATTTACAAATAACAGCCACAAGCACAGGTAAGATCGGGAGGTGAGGGAGTTAGGACTTCCAAGTAGTTCTTTGGGAGACACAATTCAACCCAATTGTTCTGTGACATTTGCTATTGTCTATGGCTTTCTTCTAGAATATTTCTTACCTAAAACCTCTCTTAGAATTTTCTTTTATTGAAGATTAAGTTAGCAGTAGACATGTCTCAGTTTTTAGAGAATCAAAGACTAGTAGGGGTATGTGAAAACCAGATACAGTCCATCTTAGCATCATTCTCCAGTGTCCCCTAGACAGTGAACCTCTGGGCACCAAGTTTACTTGAATAACTCCAGAGCATTCCACAGCCTTGAAACATGGTCCCCTGAGCCCAGAAGCCTGCTTCTCTTGGCGCTAGCCTCTCTCGTGATGTAAATGCCTAAAACCTCAAGCCAAGATTATTAAAAAATATATCTGATATATATTAGGAACTCAACAAATACATATTAAATGAATGAATGAAGAAATAAATGCTCTGCAGTATAAGAAAAAAACTTACTTGATCCTAGCTGTGTCCAGACAAAACGTGGCATCACTGGAACCTAGAATGTTCCAGGTTAGCAAAAGTGATGTGTTTCCCTCAACCCTGTGGGAATACTCTAGAATAAAGAGTAACCCTAACTGTTAGACAAGATTATAAGTGGGATGTGGGACAAGTATAATGAGTAGGATGCAATAAAATGAAAATGTATTTTTGTTCTCCACTATTTTTTTTTTCAATGAATTAGCTTACTCTAAGTCACAATGCAGCCTCCACTTGGTAATGAGGATGCCTGTTCATCTTGTCAGAACCTTGAACCTGGCCAACTCAGACAGTATCACCCCCGGATTCCTCCTTTCCCTGTTCCACCTTGCCCTTCTTGAGAATCAGGGCTTTTGGACTACTTTGGATTGAATTGAGGATGTACAGCTTTCTTCACAAGGAGAGTGACCACCTTACAGGTGCTGCTGAGCCCACCTGATATGCAAACCTTTTTTTCTCAGGAACTTTCCTTGTTCATTCAGGTTCCCCCTCCTCCCCTCTACTGGGCAGCTCCAGGTGGAATATGCTCACCTTATCAGGCAGCTGCACCCCACTTAGCCTCTTGTTTGCTCCTGGATTCACCCCACACAGAACTCTCCCTGTTGAAGTCCCCACC
This sequence comes from Hipposideros armiger, assembly GCF_001890085.2. Taxonomy (NCBI): domain Eukaryota; kingdom Metazoa; phylum Chordata; class Mammalia; order Chiroptera; family Hipposideridae; genus Hipposideros; species Hipposideros armiger. The sequence goes on along the minus strand of NW_017731551.1, from coordinate 234,742 downwards.
GCTACCCCAGGCATTATAAGGGGCGAGGCTTGAAAGGAATCCAAGTCAGCTCACTCCTTTGACTCTGGAGCTGGGGAAAATTCATGAGAAAAACTCAGGCGTTCTTTAAGATGCTGCCTTTAGTCTTTGGTGAGAGTGCAGTTTCTGTGGATGCTCCAAATCCATCCCTCTGTCCCTCCCTCAATGCTTCAGGTCAATAGCTACTCTCTCACTCCTTAAGATAACCAAGACTTGTGTCAGACATTTTATCCACTGAGGATTCTTACTATAGAGAATGGTTTCGTGAGGCTGCCTGTCACTCATCTGAATGACAGAAGAGAGTACCCCCTTCTCATTCTGAGTAGGTTGGACCCAAAAGTATGGGCGGCAACTCTTCACATATCCATGCTTTAGCCTCTCACCTCTCAACTTGTTTCTATCTTCCCTGTGAATTTGAGATCTCCCTCACTATCTTCAGACACTTCTGAGAAATGTCTACACAGTAGCCTGACACATTACTTTGAAATTCTACATCTATTGGGTCTGGTTGACTCAACTGAAACAGAAACAAAGAGCCCAACTGTATGACCATTACAGCATTAGTGGAGAGTCTTCTGTTTTTCAACAGTGCATAGTAATTTAGTAATTGGTCAATGGCTGTATTCCATTTTTCCCCATTTTTTTTGTTTTGTTTAGAGTAATTAAATTAAAAGGTATCTTAACTTCTGATGATGGTTATGTAAGTTTTTGCATAGCCAGGACACCATATCTTGACGACTACCCAGATTAATTATATAGGTTCTAGTGGCAACAGCCTCTAGAGTGCTCACTTAGCAAATCTATGTCCATAAAATGAAAGTAAAAATTATTAGCAAAAATCTAAAATAACTGTTAGTTTTGAACTCTGGTAGCAAATCCACTAATTTAAATGTCAGTAAAATGAAGCACTGGCTGCATTATATGCAGCAGCCACAGTGACGCTAAAACATAATTCATAGAATTTGCTTTCCTAACCCTCCAATGTCTTTCACCTATTCCTAAAGTGAAATCCTCGGTCCTCACCATAGTCTGTAAGGTTCTAACATGATGTGGCTTCTGCCTCCATCCAGACCTTTTTTTTCTCCCACCCTTCCAGACACATTAGCATTTTCTAAGCCCCTTTTGCTTGTTGCTCTTGAGGGCCTTTGCACTTGGCAATGCCTCTATCCCAGTGGTTCTCACCTGAAAGCAACCTTGGCCCCCAAGGAACATTTAGCAATATCTGGAGACAGTTTGGTTGTAACAGCTGGGGTGGGGAGGTGTCATCAGCTTCTACTGCGTGGAGGCTAGGGACACTGCTAAACATCCTAGCATCACAGAACCACCCCTGTAACAAATTCTTATGTACCCTCAAACGTCAGCATTGCCAAGATGGAAAAAGCCTGCTTTGTCTGCATGTTCTACCCACAAACATCCCCATGGCTTCTCTGCCCAGCCTCAGCTCAAAGCTTCAGGGAAACGTTCTTCCAATCATCTAAACTAACACAGCCCAGAGCCCACCCCACCCCTGCTAGGTCATCACCAAATCTTGCTTATTATGGAGTGCATTGTTTTATTGTCTTATTCTCCCATGGTTTCTAGCTCTAGCAGGAGATTCCTTGCTCTTCACTTTCACTGCTAAATCCCTTGCCTCTGAGCAGCACTGACCTCATGAGACACGTGTTGGATTAGTGAGACAAAGAGAAAGGCACACAAGAGTGGGTTAATAAGTAGCTTACACATTTTTTTAAAGATTTTTTTCCCCCCTGAAAACACTTGCTGGGACAAAAAATGGGAACAAAGAGTTCAGGAATTGATTTGCAAACACATCTGGGGTTTTCAGATACGATAGACTAGCGGATTAAGATTTCCAGTGGCATCACCGATGTTTTAAAGCCCGAGTAGAGAGTTGGCGCATAACACACACCAATTTTACAGTAAAAACAACATGTTCACACAATGGCAACTCACACTGCCACAGAAGGAACTCAGCCCTGCAGTGAACAAATCCTACTGAATGAGTGGCAAAGAGGGTAAAGGTGGGTAGGTCCCCCATGAGCATAGGCGGGGCCATGCGCTGACATTGTTGCTTCCATTTTACCTCAGAATTTAGTCAGTCCATTTGCTGTAAATTTATGGCAAGTCACTTGTTTGCTCAAAGCACATCAGGTGAATTTCTCCCTCTAGTTTGGTGCCTGAAGAGTAAGGATGGCGTCCTCACTCCCTTCTGGTGTGATGGCTTAGCCTTTAACCTGGTGTCATTCAGCACAGGCGACAAAAGCATTTCCTTATGCAGTCGGAATGCTGCTGAAATTGGCTCATTTGTCATTATCAGCTCAGGTCTGACTTTTAAGGAGGCATGATTTTCTAATTTCTAAACACTAGGTTCATGGTGGGGCGGGAGGTGGAGGTGGGGAGAAGACACCAGGGGTGGAGAGATGAAATCCACAGCTCATGACAGTACCCTGACGCACCCACCTTTGCCTTCGGTCAAGGGTAGATGATCTACAGAGCATGATGGGGTTGTGAACCTCTCAACGTTAAATTCAGAAGAATGCTTATGTGCATTTATGTATCCTTCTGAGAAGAGTCTCCACTACTTGCCTGGAAGTTCTAACATGTCCTCTCTTCAGGCATCCTGTACTCTGGGAATATGCTCTATTTGATGACATAGCAATCAATTATAAAATTAGTGTAAACTGGGGTCCATTTTAATGAACTTGGTAGAATTTGCTGATACAGTATTCACATGTTTCCTTTTTAGAAAGTACAAAGATTTAGTAACAGAGCCGATGAGTCACCCCAAACCACATGGAATCTTTGGGCTGGTGAGAAACTATTCCTGGGCATCCTGTTACATCTGCTGAGGAGACACGTGAAGGGAAGGGAAAGGAAGAGGGCAGGTGTTGCCTCCTGAGGGCGAGAGTCCCAGCAAGCAAAATAGAACAGGGACAGAAGCTTGGACTCCTCCAGGCTGAGCCGACCTGACTGCTGTTCCTTGCTACTACCACGTTACTTTTCAAAATAAAGGCATTCATTGGATGAAGATGTCGACGACTAGAGTTCATGGAAAGGAGTTGGGGGAAAGATGGGGAAAGAGGACAGCTTTAAACGGAATGACGAAGCATGGGAAAACAGGACAAACCTGGGAAATTGTAGATTTTTCACAGCTAAGCAGTTAACAGGCTGCAGAGCATGAATTTGGAGAAGTAAAATATGAGGTGTTCGTTCATCCTATGGTCATCAGTCACACTTAGGATAGCAGCTTAGGTTTCACATCCCTTAACTCTGAAACTTGTGGTAGGTGAGGAGGGTTGGCAGTGGTCAGAATATTTCCAAGTAAACTCGTTAGTAAGTGGAAACCACTTATAATAAAAAAAAAATGCTAGAACTTCTGCATCTACCTGGACAAGGGATTATTTATATGAACTTTGCCTTTTGCTCCACTTCACATAGAAATATGCAATACTTGTGCAAAATTACTCCATACCTGGGACGGGGGAGGCATGGAGATGAAAATGCTTTGTTCCTTGGCGATCATGACCTCTAGAAACCAAGTGAACTGTCTTTGGGCATTAGACTTGCAGCTCTGTGACAAAGGTTTCATAGATAGACCAATCCCTTTAGTGACTACGCCTTGACCTTCACATCAAAAATACCTGGTCCATTTCAAGAAGATGTGTGAGTGGATCATCTCTCCCTCTTTGAGGCTGTAAATCTGATATAGAGGTGATAAAAATGTTGATTGTATGTGTTTATGTTGAGAAGGAAAGATAAAGCAGGAGTTCTCAAAGAAGAAAACCAACGACGATTAAGGCTGGATTTCACATCGAGAAAAACAGGAGAGCCAAACATGCTTTCTGCCCCCTGAGAGCATGTACTTAAAAAATGACCATTGTGTTGTAACACATGTGGCTAGAAAAGAAAAGATTTGATAACTCAGTCTTGGGTTACATGAAAATATAATAAAAAAGTATGGTGAATAATTCTTTGTGAAAACTCTACAAGCAGTTCTGGGTACCTGTCAGAGGAAGGACAGATAAGGACAAAGAAATCAACCCAGTATACCTGTCTCCTGAGGAGGAAGCATCTCCCAACCTCACGTTTGTATTGCCTGAGGGCACAGCAAACAGATGTGCTCTTTTTCTTTGATGTCCACATCTGTAACCATGTGATTCCACTTGGACCTTGAGACAGATGGCCCTGAAGCTATCCTAGATATTAACAGGGATCCCTTTGAGGGCCTGGCCTAGCTTCCCAGAAGTACAGCTCTCTATCTGCATAGATGTATGGCATATATCCTGAAATTTGGGAGATGCTCAAAACTCCCACTATACTTTCCCCCTTCATCATAGTCCTGAGAAGCTTTACAATACCAGTAGTCAATTCCCTTGGTACAGGTTTCCTAAAGGTTCTTAGCATTAACATTAATTATGCCAGTACAATATTGATCCTAGCACTTTGTTAGTTAGCTAGCTGGTAGCAGGGTTTTGCTGTTTTATTTTATTTTTATCTTATTTTATCTTATTTTTCTGACTAATTCCCTGTCATATAGCAAAAAGTGATAAACATAGTTTCTGATGCAGAGTTAAGGAAGGGAAGACGGAGTAGGAAAAATTCTGTTCACCAAGTTCTGACTACAATGGTGGAAATCCAAAGCGTGACATATAATTTAATAGTGGAGGTCAAAGGAAATTAAAGTGGCAGCTCAAAATATTTTTTAGGTGTGTTTTCAGGTGAGTTTTGTGGTTCTGTATTTTCTCTGAATGTATTCCACACATCAATTGCTATGTCAAACTCATCTTTTCCTTGGAGGCCTTGATCCTGCAGTACTTTGACCAATCTGGACTGGTCTTTCTCTAGGTCAACTGCAGACTTGTTAATCTCTCATCACCATCATCACAGAAAGTTCTCTCTCCTCTCTTCTGAGATACAGCCCCCACTTCCTCAATTACACACCTCCTTTTTTCATGGTTTACTCCCATTGTTTCCAGGGAAAAGATGCTTAGGAAATACATTTTTTGAGACTTTTTAAACTAACTAATAATAGCTTGACCAAGGATAGAATTTTAGATAGGATTGATTTGCCCTTTGAATTTGAAAACAACGTTTCATTATAGTCAAATTTCTAGGACTGTGGAAATTTTTTATTTTATTTTTATTCTCATTGCTCCCTATAACAAGTCCTGCCACCCTTGCAAACTGTGATAATTTCTTATTGTTCTTTAAAAAATTTTACAATAATGTGTTGGTATGTGTCTGTCCTGCTGTCATGAGTTTGGGTACTTGGTAGGCATTTTTAATCAGCCAACTGTTATTTTCAGTTTTCAGTATTTCTCTTGAATGATCATTGGTAATTTCCTACCCTCTCTGTTCTCTCTTCTTGTCCACAGAAACTTCCTATATTTGGATATTTAAACTTTATGGCTGATTCTCTAATTTATTATCTTGCCTTTCCTATTATCTATCTTTTTATCTTTGCTGTTATTGTTCTACTTTCTGGTAAATTTCTGAAACTTTATTTTCTAAAATTTCTATTACCATTTTCATTTCTGATCTTATATGTTTCATTTCCAAGACTTTCGGGAAGAGAAGAGGGTTGTTTCATATTATTTTGTGAATATACTAGATTGTAATTTCAGTTTAAGGAATAATTTAATATTAATGTTAATTATGGAAGTAATTTATCCTTTTTTCTCTCTGCCTCTCTCTTTCTCTGTATGTGTGAATTTTTTCCTACTGTCTTCAGTATTTTTTCCTACTTCCTTTTTCCTGCTTTTTGTTTGATTTCTCTCTGTTGTCATGTTATGGGTTTGTTTTAAATATCTTATGATTCTTAACTGTCCATTTTATTTCACAGTAAAACATCAGAAAGCTATTTGGAAGTAAGATTTTTGTTTGTTTGTTTTTTTCAGTGCTTGGTTTTATTGCAAGATACATAATCTGGATGAGTCATTTAATTGGGTAATCCCCAACTGACAAATTTATCATTACTGTTGTCTTAACCTGACCAGTTTCCCCTAAAGGAAATTCCCAATTTCTTATTTGGAAAGAATAAGTTCAGCTTGGGGTGTTTATCGACCAAGAAGGAGACTTTCATTTAATCCCTCTGTTTTCAGTATGTTATTTCTGGTCTCACACGTGCTTGGTGCCCTCAAATCCAGTTCCCTCTCATTAACTTTTATCTTCCAGTGGTTTGAGAATGGAGCCATTACAAAGCTGAAATTTGTATACCAATAGTCAACCAATTCTGTTGTCTCAAACCCCATCCTGTACCCTCACTTTTAGATCTATCTAATGTTTATAGAGTTCCTGAAACATAGAGTTCTATGGTACAAATCAGCATGATTCTGGTTCTGAGTTATCTTATAAATTCTTTCTCCCTCTCCCTCTCCCTTTCCTACTCTTTCCTTCCTTCCTTCCATCCATTCATCTATCCATCATGTCAGTAGTTTGTTGTTGGGTTATTTGGTAAGGAGACAATCACTCAGTCTCTTTTTTCTCACTTGAGTACCAAAACCACTTCAAGACTAAGAGAAAAGGAAGAATATAGAAAACAAAACAAACATTTTGAAATGCTAATGATGATATTAAATAGTGCTTCATTTATCTGCAAGAAAGTGGAATTCCTATTACTAAATCATAGAATGAAAAGACTTACCCACCCAGCGGTGTTGGCCAAGAGCAGGCCTCCATCCCTAAGACAGACCTACTCCTAAAGATCCAAGACCAATGCATATTATAATATCTGCAGTCTGTTGGGTCCTTAGAAAGAAAGGAATCTACTGGCCACCATGCCCACTTTCTCCTTCCAGTCCCACCAATCAGATAGGGCAGGGTGAATAAGTAGATAGCAAGAGGCCAAAGTGAGAATTATGCCAAAGGATTTCCTTTTACATGCAGGTAAATATTGGGAGTAAGGTAGAAGCATCACCATTTCCAGTATTCCTCAGGTTCTGTTCTCTTAACTCATTGGCCTTAAAGCTATGGTCAGTTGGAAATGTGCTACCCCACTCTTGGAAAGAGATTAGCTGTCCATCAAAATAATCCTCCATGATGCCACTCCACGTTTAACAACTGCTTGTTTGGTTTCCTTCTTGAACATGGATCAGAAGAGTGAATTAATTAAATCCTCTCCACTCTGTACTCAAGGCTGAAAAGTCACCCTTTATTCTATTTTCCTTCTCAAATTATGTCCAGCTACTTTTTCAAAGGCCCTCAAAGAGACCAAATGACATCACAAACATATTTCAATAATAAACTACATAAAGACACTGTAATATTAAAATTGCAACAGCACAGAGATGCTTCAGATACAAATGTAAGTCTCCTACCATCATCAAATTCCCTGGTAGAAAACAGATTCAATGATTAAATCCCCTTGCAAGTCAAAGCCCCCAAGTCAAAAGATTTGTAGATCCAAACTAAATTATTATATATTGTCCTTAAATGTTACTAGTCCAAAGAAATTTAAGTCCACCCCATTTTCTTATTTCTCCTCAATTTCAAAGCTTAGTTGTATTTGTCTAGTTGGTCAAAAGCAGTGAAGAGTATGAATCAGATTGCTGGGGTTTGAATCCTTTGGCATTACTTGATAGTTGGGCAACCATGAACAAGTTATTACATTTCTTTGTTGCTCAGTTATCCAATCTATAAAATGAAAATGATAACCATATCCATCTCATGATGTGGATGTGTGTGAGTTTTACGTCAAGTAATACATGTAAAGTCATTAAAAGAGTGCCTGGGATATAATCAATTTTCAATTTTTTTTTTTAAGATTTTTTTCTTGGGAAATTGGGGGATGGGAACAGCACTGGGGAATTAGGGGAAGGGGAACAGAAAAGTTGATGTCGTTTTTCTTCAGTCTAGTTGTGGAGGACATTGCTTCACTGGCCCAAGTTGGCACCATCATTGAGCTCTTCCTGGGTGAGGCAGATCAGTCGCCGGCTTCTGGACGGCCACTCACTGCGGCTGCTGGCCGCTCATGCTGGCTGCTGGCTACACATGGTAGCTCATGGCAACCCACTGCAGCAGGGGCTGCAGCCCACGCCATCGCCAGCGACTCACGGCAGCCCAGCTCCAGGTTGAGCTGTTGTTCAGCATCTTAGCTGTAGAGGGCAGTGTCACTGGCCCTAATATGTAGGATCCGAACCAGGGCCCACTGGCGTCCCAAGCCAGCTCTTAACCAATGCGCCACTCAGCCGGCCCTCAATATGGTTTTAATATACTGTCTTCAAAACAAAAACTCATAGACACAGACAATTGTTTAGTGGTTACCAGAGTAACAGGGGAAGGGAGTGGTAGATGAGAGTAAAGGGGATCAAATATATGGTGATGGATGGAAAACTGATTCTGGGTGGTGAGCACACAATGCAATATATAAATGATGTATTACAGAATTGTACACCTGAAACCTATGTAACTTTACTAACCATTGTCACTCCAATAAACTTTAAATATATATATTCACACACACACACACACACCACACTCTCTCACACACACACATACACACTTTCTTTGGTGGCTTTAGTCTGGACTGTCTTCCATAGGGATGAGTACAACTCCTCTGAGTCCTTGGAAGTTAAATTGATCAGTTCCAAGTCTCTGAGGTTGCTCATTTTTAGAATCCATATCAACAGGACATCTAAGAGTATGAGGACACCGATTCCACACCCACGAAGTAATCCAAAATCCTCAGGGCCTAGAGCTGTTATCCCAGGCAAATCACATTCCCTGAGTCCATATTTGGAGCTGGCCAAAGATCATAGTGCATTCTCAATGGTAACTGATTGAGAAAACTGTAAATAGAGAAAATCTTTCTTTAGCCTTGCCATCATTCAATGAATTCAGAATCCATGACCTACGAATTTAAAATGTCCATCAAGATGTTAATTTGAGAATGTCCATTTTCAATAAGTAGTGTGTGGGGCAGAGGAATCCACACACACATACTAACTCGTCTCTTATAGCATGTCATTTGTGCAACAGCCACTCTGCTTATCTGATATTTTGAACGTAATGCCTTTATTTGCTAGTATCTTCACAACTTCTTAATTTCCTTTCTCACCTTGAGTCCCCTGTGTCCATGTGTCTAGGACAAAAGGGAGTGAGAGACAGAGAGACAGAGAGACACTGGCCAACTGTCACCAGCTACTCCTTCAAAACACGCTAAATAATTCCACCTCTCCAAGGGCAAAGTTATGAGGGGTGAAGAGAGATTATGCTAACGAAACACAATGCCCATGGAAGGACGCCCCAAGAATGGGGATAGATTCCACTAACATTTTTTTTTTCTTTTCACAGAACTTAATATTTGGTTTTGTGGATTATATTTTATTTTAGCTTATCTTCTCTTTCTCTAATTTATGTTCTTTATTTTCTTCCTCCTACTTCCATTGGGTTATTTCTATTTTTTCTAACTTGTTGAATTGGACATTTAACTCATTAATTTTATCCTTTCTTTTATTCTAGAATCCCTTTGAAACATTGCATTAGCTACATCCTACAAATTTGGATATGTAGTATTTTGATTATAACTTAGCCAAAAATTATCAAATCCCCATTTTAATGTCTTCTCTGACCATGAATTTCTTAGAAGACGGTTTTTAATTTTCAATTCTTTGGAAGGTTAATTCTTTTATTTTTCTGTCTAACAATTGTATTATAATAAGAAAATGAGTTCTGTGTAATTCTAATTCTTTAATTCTTACTGAGACGTTTAAGGCCTAGTATGCAATAAATTTTATAAAAGTCCCTAATTTGTTTAGAAAGGCTATATATTATCTAATCGTTGGGTACAGCGTTGTCATGTTGTATAGCTTCTGCCCATCTAGGTTGTGCCACCTCTAACATTCCTTACCCTTATATCTAACTTTCTTTTACCCTTTTGTGTCCAAGGAGGCTAAACTTTTTGGACTGCATCAAGGAGATGAAGGGTAGGGTATTTAATCCTGGTAATAATCCCTCACTGCGGGGTCACAGTTGGCAGTGGCTACATTTTTCCAATGAAGACCACAGCTAGTGTCAGAAAATTGTCTTCTATAACTCCCGTTGTCACTATACCTTTCATTGGGTTCCGGGATGCTCTCTGTCACTTGTTCCTTTACATTTAGTAGTTGTAATGGTTCCACGCTGTAGCTAATTCCTAGAAAACTTTAAAACTTTCCTTGTTGATTTCCCTTAACTCTGACAATTTAGTTAATAGTTCCTTTACTCAACCCTACTCAATTAACCCATTTGAATGTTTCCTGCTTAGGGTCATGGCAGATCTAGTTCTGCACATGTCTATTCAATTAACATTGCTAATTGTATTGTTACATTTTTTTATACCATTCCTTTTTTCAGAGGAGGAAGCTCAATTATTAAAAGCAATATCTGAATTGATATACATATTCATGGCAGATAATTTCTTATTCCAATTCCTTAGTGAATTGTTACTTTTCCTAATATGTGACCATCTTTTTTATAACTCATTGACTTTTGTTGCTTTTTTCACATTATAAATTTTATTTTTTTGAGGTCTAATTTACATACAGTAAAATTCACTGTATGTAAGTAAGTCCTATGTGTTTTAATGAGTGCAAGTTCATGTCATCACCATATATGCAAGTTCCATTGCCCTCACTAATTCCCTTACTCTTTTTGGACAGTTTCTCTCATCCCTAGTCCGCAGCAACTACTAAGATACTGCCTGCCCCTATAGTTTGCCCCTACAGTTAGAATGTCATATAAATGGAAACATACTATATTGCTTTTTAAGTTTAGATTCTCCATTTAGCTTAATGCATTTGAGATTCATTCAAGCTGTTGGCAGCTATCAATAATAGTCTATGCCTTTTGTTGCTGAGTAATATTCTATTATATGTATCTATTACAATTATGCATTACCTATTGATGGATATCTGGATTGTTTAAAGATTTTGTTAATTATTAATAAAGCCATTATAAACATTTGCATACAGGTTTTTATATTGATATACATTTTTTTTTATTTCTCTTGGGTATTTACCTTAGAGTAACATTGCTGGATTGTAAGGTAATTACTCTATGGGAAACTGGTAAACATTTTCAAAATGGCTATACTACTACTTTGCATTCCAACCAGTAGTATCTCTTTATTAATTCTGGGTAATTTATTTAGATATATAGTTTCCTAATTTTCTCTTTATATCTTATCTACATTTTAATAAAATTCATTGAGGCTGTTAATTTCAAAGAAAAAAAATTTGAAGCATATTATCCAGATCTTAGAGTTGACATAGGATAACACAACACACTAGAGAACCAGTACCACAAACACGGCATACCAACAGAAACCTCTTTGCCACTTCTGTGCATTTGTATGGTGTAGAGAATAATGTCTTGAAAGAGTGATCATGTCTGTCAAGGTGTCAAGGTCTACGGCTCCCTTCCAGGTAGCACCTTAGCACTTTAAAGAATCTGTCCAACCATCTTTTAGACAGTAGATGCATATCAGAATTACATACACAACAGAGGAAGATATTTAAGAGATCATCTAATGCATTTATAGAAAAAAGGAATGACCCACCCAAATTCATACATCCAGCTGGTAGTGGAATATCGACAAAGACCCAATCTGGTATTAGGTGAAACGTGAAGTGTTTCAATAGACATGCAAATCTGTATGAGCTTATGGCTCAGGGTCTGGATATCTGCAGCCAAAAGGTCCAATTCTTATTTAGCTTTCTGCCTTCTTCCCTTCTCCTTATCCATTATCTAATTCCAGGCTCATTAATATGGATGTTAAGGCTCTAATTACACTTGTTATAGTATTAAACTAGATAAAGTTGTTACAAATGTTCCTTGCTGGTTTTGCATTTTAAAGATTATAAATCTAAATCCTGTTACAGTGCAGTAATGAATGTGTATTTTTATAGACTTCAATAACACATTAATCTGGAGTACACTCATTTGTTACCAATCACTTGAGATGAGCTGGGCTGGAGTTCACCTGTATTTCATTTGTGAAAAAAAAAATGTATTTCTGAGCAATTGGATGCTATATACAAACTTGAGGAAGTGTGGTTAACCATTTTAAGAGAAAAAATATTCTTAATCAACAAAGAGCATCTGTATTGCAATAGTTGGCATGTTAATTGCAAATCTTGTCTTTACAATAAAGGGAGCCATGGGTTTTCACTAGGCAAAGCTTTGCTAAACTGGTTCAGGCTTCATGACAGCAGAACATTATTGAAAAATGTCAATAATGAAGACTGCAAATTAAGAACTCATTCCACTGTTGGAGAGAATTAGGACGTGGGGCTAAAATTTCAAAAAATTATATTGCGAATTTGTTCACAGTCTTACAAATTAAAACAACAAAATTAACAATAGAAACAGTTTATGAATGTTTTTAAAGAAGCTAGTTTGTAAAAAGAACAGATTGAGTTAAATCAAGTCTAACCCTGTGAATGGTAGAAAAATAAAACTCTGAGATAAACAATTGCTCATTTCTTAATCTCTCTCCCTTTTCTATGGAACCATCTACCACTGTTAAAACTCCATTTAGGAGCCAGAGCTGACTTCTCTAGAACTTTCCTGACTCAGGTCTCAATTACCATATTTCCCCATGTATGAGAAGCACCCTTTTCCAAAAAATTTGGGGTCTAAAAACTAGGGCCAGCCGAGTGGCTCAGTTGGTTAAGAGCTCGCTCAAGAGTTTGAGTTCTGAGCAACAGCGGTTCGAGTCCAGCCCGAGCTGAGCAGCCGCTGAGCTGCCAATAGGTAGCAGGATGGCTCAGCTAAAAAAAATAATAATAATAATAATAAAAACTGGGTGTGTCTTATACAATGGTTGTAATTTTTTTACTTGCATTTCCTGCAAGTGATGAGGAGTTGTATGAATTTTATGATGACTAAAACTTGAGTTCAATAACTTTATGTAATACATTTTTTTCAAATTTCAGGCCCCAAAATTAAGATGCGTCTTATACATGGGAGTGTCTTATACATGGGGAAATACAGTACACATCATTATTCTGTTCTTCCAAAATACTTGCATAATCTCAATCACAGCACTTCTCACATGGCAATGCAATGGTTGGTACACATATCAGACATCATATACCTAATCCTCCCGAATTAAGGTCCTTCTATCTTAATTTGCTTGATGGTAGAAATCATATTTTTGCTCTCTATAATCTGGCACAGAGTAGGCACTTTATAAATATGTGGGGCATACAAGTAGCTAGAATTTAAAGCTCTGTTCCCTAGAAATAGCCTATAATTCTAGAAATATTTTACATATTGAACAAACTTTATCAGCACAATTTTTATTATTCACACACTTTACTTTATAGAGCAGTTTTTCAGGGGAACAAAAACCAACTTATTCCCATTAGTTACTTTTTTAATTTGTAGGTTATTTTGTTCCAATGTATTTGATGCTTTCCTTAAATTTAGCTGAAGACTTTACAAACTTCATACAATTAAGCAGTTCTAACCCACTGAGTTAGGGAGAGGAGATTATATAGGATTTAGAAGAGAAGAAAGTAAATTAAGAAGAGAAGAAAGCAGAGCTATAAAGCATTCTTCAAGAGATTAGGAAGAGTCAATATCAACACATGTTTATTAAGTACCTACTATGAACCACATACCATATTTGATACCAAGTTGAATTTTACATGGATCCTGAATTCAAAGAGTTAAAAGTCCTAACTTGAGAATAAAAGATTAAAAGGAAATTGTATTTCTATTAACATGTTACCAAGGCCTAGGAAGGGAAGAAAGCAATGGGAAATTCACTTCTGTACCCACTGTACTCCTTGCTTAACAGATGATTACTGATAGAAAGGTTATAGCTATTATTCTTGCTCTGCCACTTAATAGGTATATAGCATAAGGAAAGCCACTTAGCCATGCTGGCTTTCAGCAGTAATACCACCGTGCAGGATGGTTATGAAGTTTAAATGTTGAAAATATCAAAATGCCTGGTCCATGGTAGGCACTCAATTTAAGTTTTAGATAGTGTAGTGCTGTCCTTTCTCTTTTATTCTGGATAATAATAGACTTCATGTTATTGGAAGCATTCAACCATTTTAAGAATTAAAATATTCTTTTATGTTCTCACATCATTAAGGCACTTTTGGTGCGCCTGACGTGTATCACCAATTTCATGAAACAACAGAACTAAGTGGATGGAGTTGCCTTTGGGGCAGAAAAGCTGGCAGGGAAAAATGACTTCTCCGGGTCCATCTCACAGGTGTTCGTGGTGCTTTGTTTTAGGGTGGAGGTAATAAACGGTTCCGTTTCCTCTCTGTTCTATGTTGTGATACCATAACTGATCCATCTGGGACACACAGGATTCCTGCTGTTCTGAAACCAATTGCTGAAATCAAAATTCAGATGGCTCCTTGTTCCTAAATGTGTGATCACTCTTCTCATTGCTTACCTTACTAAGGAGATACATAAGAGAAAAAAGGGAGGGCAGTCCCTCGCTCCAAAATCCACCAGACGTGAACTATGCAAACCTAATCCTCCAGCGGTAGTACTCTCCCACCTCATGAAGAACCTCATGTAGCCATAACCCGGAGATGTATGGTTAAGTGAGGGAAGGGGTTCCAACTCCAGGCTGAGAATTCTGAAGTCCACTTACATCCATGTAAACACATGCACACGTATGTATATAAGCCCACAGAGATACTCTAACAAAAACATATGCCGATGAACTTACTTACACCTACATACATTCAAAGACGTGAACAGAGTGAAGGTGTGAGTGAGTGAGGAGGAGGCCTGGTAGGGAAGTGAGAGGGTGGGGAGATGACAGGTGGATGGGATCAAGGTAGACGATAGAGAAAGGAAGTGGGAGTGGGCTCCTCAGAGGCCAAAGGATGCTAGCGCGCCATACGTTGCAGCTAAAAACACGAGCACAACCAGTTGTAAGAGACAGAGGGCTTACACTTGTCTTCATGAGTGAAGATTCTAAATTTATCTGCACTATTTGGAGACAGCACATGCAGCCATGTTTGCCCTTCCCCAGGTGCTGGCTGTCTGGTACCAATCGAGACATTTAATTTAAAAAGACTGTATCTGGTGATCATCTATTTTCCTAAGAAAATGAAGAAATCCTTCTTTTCCATAGAAGGTAATTCTTCTGAGCCTAAAAGCAAATGCATGAAGACTTCAAATGGCAATCTTGAAAGCAATAATCACTTTCATCTTCCAAGCACTTCTTTTGCCTCTGGTCACCTGTTAGGCTGG
Source organism: Hipposideros armiger (assembly GCF_001890085.2). NCBI lineage: Eukaryota > Metazoa > Chordata > Mammalia > Chiroptera > Hipposideridae > Hipposideros > Hipposideros armiger. The sequence continues at coordinate 219,517 of NW_017731551.1, read as the reverse complement.
AGTGTCACTTGACACTCCACTGGACATCTCTGCCTATCATATCGCTGGGAAGTAAATGGCCCACCTGAAACAAATCAGGAGTTATCATCTGGCAATTAAAAGTTCACCAGAGCTCCATCTATGATATTCTACTGTCTCACCATTGGGGAGAATTTCTGTACAGTGAACTGTAATTTATGGAATTAAATGATTTTATTTTTTTATTTTTTGAAATTAAATGATTTAAGATCTGTACAACAGAACGTCGTTCCAACAGCTGATATGTTGTTGCAGCAGTGCAGACTCCCTCTAAATCAGCATGCTTTCAGGGATTTTAAGGTTATTAAGATAAATACCATGGCCCGATAGCCTAGGGAGCTCTGCCAAGCGGTCTGGCCTCATGAGAACTGCCCCTGCAGATGTGGAGAATTTGCCAACCAGCCTGCACTGTTAAACAGAGGTGGAAGAGCTGGCACTGCATGACGAATTGTCCTCATCTCACAGGGTGGCCTCATGCATCCCCAAGAGGCCTCATGCCTCTGTGAGTTGGCAAAGGGAGGGCATGGGAGACCGTATCTCCCATCTGCCTCCTGTCCTCCTGGAGCCTGAGATGGCTGCACCCGGGGTGCCTCCCTTAATACACTGATCCAGGCACTGATACTAACGAAACTCTGGGAGTAAGGCCATTTAGTAAGTGCGAGCTAGTTGCTGGGCGAGGTGCCAGTCACTTCACCTGCAGCATATCACAAAACTCTAGCAATCATTCTAACAAACTGGCATTCCAATACTCATTTTATGTATGAGCAAACGGAGGCTCAGAAAGTCTAGATAATAGACCAAGTCCCTGTTGCTAGTAAGTGGCAGGACCAGGATGGATTCAAACCTGATCAAGATGAACCTAAAGTCATGAGAGTGTATCATGCCAGGCCTTGACATACAAGTTCACGTGAAATGTGATCTGAGCACAGCCACACCGCAGGGCGCTCCAGACCGGGAACCGCCTCAAGGTCAAGTCTGGGAGGAAACCATTTCAGAGTAAACTCAAGGCACCTACTCCCCGTGACAGATGGCTGCGTTTATGGCTCTTCCTTCCAAGGATGCTACTGGGCTGAGAGGAATGCAGATTTTCATCAGGCAGGAAAAGTCATAACGTAATCTGAGGAGGTGTCTGTTTCCTGGCAAATCTCGCTTCTCACTGAGGATAGTCCCAGAGGCTGCAGATGAAAGTGAGAACCATGTTCTCTCATTTGTCTTCTCAGGAGGATCGAGGGCCAACTGAATTCCTGGTTTGGAGACAAGGCAGTTATTTTCTACCACCCCGCTCCTGCCACTACAGTCCCAGTGTGTCTATTTCACACGTTTCTTTCTCCTAAGTAATATACTTTAGGAAGAGAGAGGGTATACAATGTCTGAAGTCAGAGTGGCACTTTTAGAATTAGTACTAGAAAGTCACTGAGACACAACTCACAAGAGGGGATAAGATGCTACTTTGCGTTTTCGGCAATGGTGACACTGAAAACCTTCAGTTCTGTTGGCTTCACACCCTGGCACGTAGAATGCTTGCTTCCCTGAGACCCCATCTCCAGAATCAGATGTAAAACACAGTCTGGACTCCCACCTACCTCAGGCCAATGATCTGCCTCCACAAATGAGGACCATATTGGTGACCAGAGAACAGCCTTTGTTACGCATGAGGATGGATATGAGACAGACACATTTCTTCCCACGAAACCTCCCTGTAGTCAGTAACAATGGCACAGTGTAAAGGTATACAGGTAGAGGTTTACGAGGACTGGTAGGGCAGATGTGCCATACAAAATTATCTGGTTCTTATAAGACCTTCGATTTCTCCAATAATATAACCAGAAAAATACCTATAAAAACACACAAAAACACACCTCAGGAATAATAAAGAAATACGTAAAAGTGAAAAACAAGAGCACATTTTTCTCTTCTCTGCATTTCGTCTCTTAGATCATAGATGGAAGATGCTAGAAGGAATCTGAAATAATGCATTTGGACCATCACAGGAAGGGATGGAACTCCCTTCCTTCCTTCCAATTTAATGTTAAAGCTTTGAGGGGAAGGATTATGTTAGCGTCTCTTTCTATCTTTGGCAGTACCTAGTATGTTTCTTGTACATGACGAGCATTAAACTTCTTACTGAGTTTATTGAATTAAATCACCTCAAGTCACATAGCTGAAACCAGACAAGCTGACAATGGAGCCTAGACTGTTTGATAACAAGTGTTGCAGTTTTCTCATTACACTATAGAGTCATAACTAAAAGAACGTAAGGCGTATACCTATATATTGAACATGCTATGCAGGTTGTGAAATTTCAAAAGATATAATTTGATGATGATGGTTTCATTCCTGCTTCTTCAACTTCAGCATATCCGAAATCGCTCCTTAGTATCCCAAATTGTCCCCCATAAGGTACTGATGATCTGATGACAAAGTATATGGGAATCTTTAAAGCACCAAGCTCATTGGTATTATCATTATTGATGCTATCTCTGCTCATGGGGTATTAAGCATAACCATGGTTAAGCAGCATGAATTGAAATTCTTTTGACTATGAGCCTTCTTGTATCACCTCATAGCCAACACGTGAACATTTAGACTCGAGACTTTTCAGAGTATCACAGAAGCTGAAAGTAAACACCTTAGACAAATTAGACAATTACGTGCAAAAACTGAAAACAGAATGTCACAGAGGTACAGGAAGGGAAGCTTTTACAGAGAAGGAAAGGCAACAGCATCAAATTAGTAAGAGAGATAGGCGTGGCAACTGAGATGGGGAGTTGATGAGGAAAGTGCCAGATGCTTTGAAAAAAGAGGGTAATGGGGGAAGCTGTGTAGAGGGGCTAAGGCTTCCATAATACAATATATTGAGCTTGGTCTTAGGAATCATTCAATTAAACACCTTTAAATTATATCTGAGGACACCGAGAACAAAGAGACAAATCAGAGTCAGTTGATATAAAACTAGGACTGGAATTACGTTTCTTTTAGAACAGATTTGCTATGTGTTTCCCAGAAGCGGGTGGCAACTCAAGGGCGAGGACATGCAGCAAATTAACTGAGGTTTCGGGCTCAGAAGAGTAGGAGAGTGGGGGTGGTTCACTCTGAAGAGGGGAATCTGTTATTTAGTGAGGCAGTAGGAAGGAATGCAGTCAATTCAGGTAGCTAATGACTGCAGAAGATTTTTTATTTTTTAATTGTTCTTTAACCAAACACTAATTTCTCAGACTTACCTAAAACTAAAAGCTTTTCTGAGATGACCACTTTGCATAGGTAAGTGAGTGTGGCCCCAGGGCCTACGAACTTCATGACCAACCATCCAGTTTTCTAGGGGATGAGAAGATAGAGCTGAAAGCGAAGTATTTTATGTCTGTGAACAAACTGGGTGGCTGTCTGGCAAACCAGTGATGGAGTCCCATTGTTAAGAGATTCTCGGATTTTCTACTGAGAACAAAAATAACATTGACGCATGAAGCCTCTAGTTTGTAACTGTAGGGTGATTCAACAGCTATGTACACATGTGTGTATTGGCAGGGCGGTCTTGGCATGCTCACACATGCTCAGGTGTTGGTGAAAGTAATAGATAAGTTATAAACAGTTTTTAATTTGTTATTTGATGTGAAAATCTTATGAATGCCCTAACATAGGGCAGCATGACTGGCATCTTTAGAGCTACTAAGAGCACACAGATAAACCTACTCACTTATTGTTCCATTTCCTTATCTCTAGTATGAGGAT
>NW_017731551.1:210017-214272 GCF_001890085.2 Hipposideros armiger | reverse complement strand
CTTCATTCTCCCTGGGCTCTGTCTCATTTGCTCTAACTTTCAGAAAAGTGGTCTCCAGGCTCATGTGAGAGAATCTATTGAGGCGTCAATAGAAATATTTTATTTTTAAACAGAAACAAGAAAGCAATTAAGTTTTATAAATATACATATACAGTAAAACCTTGGATTGTGAGTAACGTGGTTTGCGAGTTACATTTCTAATATATTTTAACTTGGTAAATGAGCGATGTCTTGCAACACAAGTAGTTTGTTTCCGGAACGAATTATGCTCGCAAACCAAGGTATTACCGCATATGTATTTATATATGTATAGATCTGTATCAATAAATGCATGTAAGTGTGTGTGTGTGTGGGTGTGTGTGTGTGTAAAGAGAGAGAGAGAGAAACAGAGAGAGAGAGAGAGAGAGAGAGAGAGAGAGAAAGAGGAATTGGTGCCATCACTTAGAACATGGGTCATACAGTCACATGTCACTACAGAAAGTGAAGTACCCTTAGGGAAGATAGAATGCAACAATGAATAGGAATTGAGAGCAGTATGCTCACTTATTTGCTATTAGTGGATTGAGACATTTGAAGTTTGTGTTTGTCTGATTAAGTGGATTTATGCATCGAACCACATAATGTACCTTAATGAGCCCTCATAAAACATGAAGAGCACTAAGAAAGTTCCTGTAAGGAAACTGTGGTCTGACCATCACCCAGTAATGCTAGAATAAATAAACAAATGGCCGGACTGACACTTGCACTTTCGCCCTCTCTGTGCAACATCTGTCAGCAACTGTCGAGACAAAAATAATTACTGCCCAATAGTTTGCTACCTGGCAGATAATGGAAATGTTAAGCATGCAATCTACTTCTTTCAAGTAAAGGAGATGTTTTAATTATAGCTACCAGAGTAACTAATTTTTAAAAGAAACCTGAACTATGAAGAGAACATTTTTTAAATTGGATCTTCCCAAATATTAACATGGCTATGATTTCATTGTTGAATCTAAGGTAACTGAATAAAAAGCTCTGTTTAGATGCTTTAATAACTTAGAAGTAAAACACAAAACAAACTTAAAAACATTATTTTCTAACCACTATAAAAATATTCTATACAAGATTGGATTCATTTCTTAAAAATATCAAAGTATAATTTCTTCCTTAATACAGGAAAAATTGATTGACACCAAGAAGGACATAAACTAATAAATAGTTATTGTGTTATGTACAAATATACGAACAGAGGCATTCATAAAGTATGGTGGAGACATGGAAGAATTAATCACTTCTGTTGCAGGAGTGTGTGGGGGTGGAGGAAGAAAACAAAATTGTAATATTCTTAAGCTGACCCTTTAAGATTATAGCGGGGAAACAATGGGGAAGATATTTCAGAGACCAAAATACTAGCGAACAGCCTTTGAAACACATGGATGCATTCCTTAGGGCGACTGTAAGAGTGTAGGAGAGACGGGAAGAGCCAGCTTATCACATGAGCCATGAAAGAGGGAAGGGGCACTGCTGATGGATTGGGACAGGTCTTAAGTGCCTGGCTGAAGGCCTTGAGTTTGCTTCCCTTGGCAACATGGAATAATTGAAAGTTTTAAGCTAAAAAGTAATGGAGAAACCAATGGTGAGTTGAAGTAGACCATCTCTGGTCATTAAGAAATTAGAGGCCACTCTGGGGTCTGGTTCTAAATCCTACCATTTCGTCTCAACTCGCTCACTTCTTTTTACTTCTTAGCAGAAAGCAAAAACATAAGGAATAAAAAATATTTATTGGCAGATTCTTCCTCCAAAAATGTTAATTATTTTTGAATATGTGTTCTCATGTCTCATGCATTTTATGATTTCGATAATTAAATCAATAAGGATTTGACCTCATATAGCAGATTATGAATATGCAAGTGTATGTAACAATAAGATTAATTTTAATTGCCACTTTCTCTGTTAATTTATAAGCAGCATTCCAAACAGATGTTCACCAGGGTCGGAGTGAAGATATTTTCTTTTTACATAAAACTTCTAAGGAAATCACACAAATACCTTTAAAATTCCAGTGAGTCCAATCCCAAAACCATCTTGTTGTGGGAAAGGGCACCTGACAGTTGATATTTCAGAAAAATTACGGAAATTCCACAGGAATTAATTCTAGGACAACCTGGGTTCTTTGCAGTCCAGTTCTAAAGGGCCATTAGAATTCTTTTCAGAGCATCTTAATGGGCTGACTCTTATCCGATAGAAATGGGTTTGAGTACCAGCTCTGCCTTTACTAACCTGTTAGTAAGGTTACTACTCACCTTGAAGGGGTTATTTTGCATTACTCTCCTCCTTATAAACCAATGGCAGCACCTTCTTCATCAAAGGGCTGTTTGAGGAGTAAACAATTGAATTCATGTGTCCAGCCAAAAGTGTGCGTTCAGTACACTGTAGCTGTAATCGCCCATTTAGAAATCAGAGAATCAGAGAGGAAGGGAACTTCAGCAATCACCTGAACAACCCCCGGATTTGACAATGGAAAAAACTGAGGTCTAGACAGAAAGCATTTGCCCAAGGTCACACGGCTAATCCATCATAGCGCCAGGACTGTACCCCAGATCATTTAGATTCTGGTCTGGTGTCGATTCCACTGAAACACACCGACTTCAGTGCTCCAAGATATACCAGTGTGCGTGAGTCCTTCCGCAGCAGATGTGCAGCCGTTCTGCCGGCATAAATGTGTGCAGCTGAAACTCAGGCAATTCCGAGGGACCCCGGGGAATGGGCGGAATAAATCAGAGTGAGCCCTACGCTCTGGCATAGACTGAGAATCAGCACAATTGTAATGTGTACCGCTCTCTTGCACCTTTGCATTCTTTGGGATTCACAGATCTTTCCACGCAGGAAGCTGAAAGACAGCTAGTGTGAGACACATGCCCTGAACCGCAGAGTGAACTGCCGCTGAGACAGCTGCCGGAGCCCCGAGCGTCCCCCTTCATCACCAGGCTGACAGAGAGCTGCTGGCAGCATCTCATCTGTCATCTCCTTCCCTCCTCCGGAATGATCAAACAGTCTGGGCCCTGCTCTAAGAGGAGAACAACAACAGCACCACCAGTGAAAACTCTGCCACGTATGCACGTGCAACGGCAGCTTATGACAATGAAAGAGAGTCACATCGTGGATGGAGAAGTGCCTATTTATGTTTAATAGCTGTAAGTGCCTGGCTCATCTTCAGGAGGGGAGAAAATCTCCCATCAGGACCTTGCTCCAGCAGTGGCAATGTCAACAACTAACCATTTTCTATAGAGAAAGGCCTAGCTCTGTTTTACACTGGAAACAAACACAACAAAAATAACAGCACTTTAACCGAAGAGGTATCATCACAATTTAATCAGTGTTTACTTTCTGCTGAAATGTCTCCACTTGTGATTAAACTAGTCACCTCTGACTCTATTCTATTCTTATGTATTAAATTAGACGATTGAATTTGATAACGATTGAATTTGATAACCTGTAAGGTCCCTTTCATTCTGTGTAATATTGTGACACTAAGTTTGTTTAATGTTTCATTGTATCTATATATCTAATGTATTCCTCTATGATCATTTACTAGCCCATAATAGGTAGGGTTCTCATTGGTCCAGAAATAATCTTTAAGAACATATTTTAGGAACTCAAGCAATTTTACAGAACTGTTACAAACCATTTAGCCTCTTGGTACACTAAGAAAATAACAGTTGTATCTAAGGATCAAGAGATGAGAGAAAATATAATAATTTTTATGCTAAAAACATTTTATAACTTCCCCAAAAGTTATGTATTCCATATTTTGTATAATATTCACAAAACCCCAAGATGTATTTTCTTCTTTTTTCTGCAATTCTGCAATTCAGCAAGTTCATGGAACTTGTCAAAGACAGATAGCTTTAGCCATAACACAGTAGGCTTTTTTATTTCAAGTCCAATGGCTGGTCCCTGTCTGCCTCCTGATGAGATGCTGGTGTCCCCAGTTAAATGCATACTTTCCACGAAAAAACAATAATGTAAAAGTTCTCTATTTTAGTGACTAACTTAAAATATATCAATATAAACACAAGCTAAATGTAAATTATTCATCAATACAAATATATGCAGCAAAAAGAAAAATAGTTCTTGTGCAAAAAGAGAAAATTTGAATGAAAATACTTCTTGGAATAAAGAGATGGGACTAGGATTGCAAAGGGAATCAAATGGGAATTCAATTCTTTCTATATATTTTTAAAGAGTAGACCATATTTCCCCATGTATAAGACGC
>NW_017731551.1:204924-208452 GCF_001890085.2 Hipposideros armiger | reverse complement strand
CAAACATTCAGACCATAGCAAAGACATTCAACCATATTTTCATATTTTTCCTTTCTGCAGCTCTAGAGTATTGAAAAAGCAAACGCAGTTTGTTGTGGCTTTACAAAGCATTCGAATTTCAACTTGTAGTGCATTAGCTCCCCTTATTGCTAAGATCATCTCGCAATCTAAATACCTGTTTTGTTTAATTCTCAAATGCATGCCTAGGACTCCGGTTTGTAATTGTGTTTTGGCTGTGATCCTGTTCTTCTCGCCACAACAAACAGTGACATTCCGGATTCTGTTAGTCTGCCCATTCCCACAATCCACAATTCCTACTGGTCCAAAAATATTCTCCAATTTGAAAACTGTTCATTATTTCTGAGACAGATGATATTGCTGAAAATTAAGTTGGTTCTTTCCACTCTTCCTGGCAGTGGCAGCTTAACATTTAAATCGATCTTCCTTGCTCATGATCCCTGTTTTTTCATCTCACATTTCTATCAAAGTTTTCATCATTTTAAGACACACGGTCTTCAAGAACTTTTCAAATCTACATTTTTTGGCCAAACCAATATCAGATATCTTATAGCTGCCAAACCAGTAATCCTCTTAGTTTTATGTTGACACCACCATTCTGCAATATTGAAAGAAAGGGGAAACTGTTGCGGGGAACCCAGACAAAGAGACCAGACACCAAGGCGTGGGAAACAACTTTTACTAATGCCGGCACTGGCTCAGCGGATTCACATCCAGAGGCTGAGCCCCAACTGGGGTGGGACTCAGGGCTATATACCCTGAGGTTTCCAGGTTGGCAGCTAAGACTTATTATTAGAACATGTGGCCATTGTGCCAGTTCCTGACTGGCTCCCGGGTGAGGTAGGAATTCGGAAATGTTAAACACGGAAGTCTTGCTGACCATACAGTCCAGGAATGTCTTTGTCTGAAGCCCGCGCAAAATCCTTAGTGACCACATGGTCTGGGAAGGCCTTTGTCTAGGGCCCATCGCCACAAAACCAGTACCTGATGGTATCCCCGATAACTTATACTTGGATGACTTGTATGACTTGTACCATCTTCGAGGTGCTGAATGGAGGAACTAGGGAGATCCTGAGAAAGCTTCCCTGGTGGTACCGACCGGGGCGGAGGAGGGCATCAAGTGTGGAAAGGGCACTGATCTGTAACTGGACCCTACAGTCCTACCCTTTCTATGGAATGAAAGAGTTAATATTCAAGGAAAGGGCAACAAAAACTGTCTCTCATAGGCCACTAGTGAAAGTCCACTGTAACTGAAAGAAACTGAAAATAATCCTGTACTCCTGGTAAAGGAGAGGGAATAAATACTGGACCCAGAATGACAGCTACAGTAGTGGCTGAAGAACTTGGGTACACGAAGTGTGCTCAGACTGAGGCTTAAGTAGAACATCAGTGAATGTCCCCATAACTCCCACCACTAGACTAATAATGATTAAGTAAAAATAAACTTTGAATATTGCTGGAGGAGCTGTAAGAAACATACTCCTTTGAGAAGACATATAACGAATGAGGAGACCTAAAGCTGAAGAGATAGCTGACACTGCGACAAATCCTCGGGCAAATCAGCCCCACCCTAAACACCAACCATCTCTAGAAGAATTAGAAGACTGCGGTGCATAGTTATAACAGTAAAAGCAACACAGCCATAGTAATAACAGACTGCAAGCTCAGAATAACTTCTGGGTGGATGACTACAAGCCTCCACACTATAGTCTTAGTAGAAGAGAAGTGTGCCAATTTCTAGGAATAAAAACTATACTACTGTGGGGGAGGAAAAAATTTTCCTCTCCACTTCCAGGTTCTTTCCATTGGTCTAATAATTAAATCAACATGAGACAGATTAACAAGACAAAATAACCAAATTTAATTCCATATGTATGTAGAGGAACCCCACAAACATAAGCGATTAGAGACAGGAAAGTATATAATGAGGCACATGTGACATCCTGAGCCTTTAAGGACTGAGGGAGGGTGCCCTGAGGCTTTAGAAGGTAGGATAGTAATTGGAAGGGTGATAAGAAAAGCAAACGTTTGGTAATTAGAAGTTTGCCCTGTCCTATAGGTAGGTCATAAAAAGTTACTTCTGGTAATAACTCTTATTATGGGCAAGGCCCCAAATTCAAATTCTTTAAGGAAGAAGTAAAATTTTCCCTTGAACCTGCAGGGTCTCAGTTTGCCTTTAGTTGGATATAATCCACATGCAGAAGGGCATATTTTGGGGATGCCTGCTCTGAACCCCTTCACTATCCTACAAAAGATATCTGTCTATTAACAAAAATGATAAGGCAAGAAGAAAGAAAAAAATACATTCCCAGCAGATTAAGAAGTCAACAGAATTAGATTCAGATAAGAGAAAAGTTGTTGGAACTATTCAACAGGGAATTTAAAATAACCATGATTGGACTTCTGGTAAGATGGCAGACTAGACAAATGCTGTGCCAACTGCCTCCCAGGATCACACCAAAATTACAAATAATTCATACAACATGCAACCTCGGAAGTCCCCTAATCACTAGATGACCAGAACCTCTAAAATAACCATGCTTAATATGTTAATACTTCTAATGAAAACATATGCAAGTTTAGATGGTAGTAACTGTAGGAAAGACTAAAATGGAAGTTATATATTTTTAAAGGTTTCTTTCGAAATAATTTTTAAGAAAGATAGTTGGACACTTTAACGATAACTATAAAGTAATAATGATACAGGAGCTTTGCATTCTGTCGCTTAAAATTTGTGAATGAGAAGAAAAACAAAAGGAAGATAATTGGTACAGAAATAGCTTTGATAAATAATATTTTCCAGCATATTGAATGAGCTTTGTAATAATCAATAATCTTCAGGTTTGGGGAAGAGGCAATGCTAAAAAGGTCTGCAGCTCCATATCATGATGGGCAATTAAAATTATATACACATGAATCACAAGACACATCCTTGATGGGGATCATGACATGCCACCCTAAAATATGCCACTTTGACGTAATGATTATTTTGAGCTGAAGCAATTGAGAGCAAGCAGATACAAGAAAAATTCTCTGCCCTCACCCTTTACGCCTGAAAGCAGGGCATAAAATTCACTTTGTGGTGTCCCCTCTCCCCAGCACCAGGAAAAGGAGAATGAATCTTAATCAGAAACAGCATGGGGATGAGTCTGCATAAACAGAAACTTACAAATAAGCCTCATCTTCCCTATAGTTATAGTTACCTTCCCACAATTTACTGCCTCTAAAAACCTAATAGACTCCTTCTCCTTTGTTTTGTCACCTCTCCACAAATTTACTGCTCTAAGTTAAAATCCTACATAAGCCCCTGGGTTTACACACCTCTTTGGATCTTCACTATTTTTCTACGAAGGCCCTGGATCGCATACATAACAAACTGTTTCTCCTGTGTTTGTCAATTTAATTTGTAGATTTCAGAGGCAGAACCTCAGAGGGTGGAGGAGAACGTCTTCTCCCCTACATCCTCATAAACTTTCATGAAATCTAACTTGCCATGCTCTGGAATTGTCA
>NW_017731551.1:197119-204315 GCF_001890085.2 Hipposideros armiger | reverse complement strand
CTACAGTCCGAGGAGCCTGACCAAGCACTTTATGACATGGGAGGTAGAGGAGAATTTAATATTCCCAGCTTCAAACTCTCCCACTCTCACTACAGAGAGACAGAGGCCTTCTTTAACCAACAAAGAATGTTATTTTACCTCGAACATATCAGCTCTGCAAAAATATGGTGCTGAAAGGTATCAGCAAGTTTTGCTGGCTTATTTTCTGAATGTAACAGCACTTGGGAGGCTGATCATTTAACTCTTTTTCTACATATTTAAGCAGTAAATTGAGAGGTGAGCACACTAACTTTCTGAAGACTTTAAACTGACCTCCTGGTGGCTCTATAAGCAAAAGAAATAATGAATAGCCAGAAGACTGAGTCGTCCTGCAGAGAAATGCAGTGTATTCACCTTATTTTCCAATTTAAGAAAAATGGCCGAATGTAAGGAAAGAAGCTATATAAAGCTACTCTTTGGGCAGTTACTTTCACAACTTATTTGCAAGAGGAAGATATCCAAATACCTTTCTTTCTTTCTCTCTTTCTCGCTCGCTCTCGCTTGCTCTCTCTCTCTCTCTCTCACTAGGGCATTAATATCAGCACATTAATGTATCATGCTTCTGTTTGCATTTCTATTCTCAAATGGCTCAGCCAAGAGCCTTCTGTTTGTATTCATATTTTCATCTAGGTCTACCTTCTTTTAAGACATGCAAATTTTTATGAAATCCAAACATATTTGAGAAATGGAAACACACTTATATTGTCTAAGGACTATAATCAAGGCTTGAACTCTGACTTGACTTTTTGTTTTCTAAAGAAGTGCTTTATAGTCTCAAAATCTGCTTCAAGTGTTACATTTCACTACAACACCACAACCCTGTGAGGTAGCTATTGCTATAATTCTTGTTTGATAAATGGAAAACCTGCCATCCAGAGAGATAGTTATTTTAACATAGGCTATAACTGGTTATACACCATAGATCCATTTGCTCAGAAGCCTGTGAATAGCCACTGTGTGCCATGGATGACACTGGGCAGTGAAGGAGAAAGAACACTAAGGCAGAGGGACAATATTAAGGAGAAACAGAAAAGTGAGGAGCTAGACAATCAATAAATAAAATACAGTGCTGTTAGCAAGCAAGTCCAGAATGCTATGGAAATACATTAAAAAAAAAAAAAAAGAAGGCAGCTAATCCGGCTTAGCTGTGTGTGTGTGTGTGTGTGTGTGTGTATGAGGAAGGGCTACCAAAAGTCAGACAACTAAAAATTTTAGGACCAATGAGGTTAGTGGTTACTTAGGTAAGCGACTGTACAAGGCAGCCAAGGAGGAAGCATCAGCACGTAATAAGGAACAAATTGCTGCATGATTGTGAAATAGAGAAATCCACAAGTGGTAGAGGATGGCAGGCCCATCGGGTCCAAGGCGGGAGCAGCAACTGATGACGCTGCAGATGTGAGGGGCCAGCTATGGAGGCTTTTTCTGTAAGGCTGGAAGGCAGCCCAGAGCAATGGGAAGCCATGAAGGTATTCTAGTAGGTACATAACTTTCTTACATCAATATATATATATATATAATTTTTACTCTGGCAGCCATGGGGAAAAGCGTTTAGAAAAGGGTGGGACTGGAGGCAGGTGAATTAGTTAGGAGGCTGAAGCAGTTCAGGGTCTCCATTATGTGCAGTGGAGATGCTGGGAAGAAAAACGGCACAAAAGATATGAGGGCGAATACAGAACAGAGGACAACTCCCAGTGTTCAGACTTGAGCCGCTAGGTGGACACCAAAGATGTAAAATGTCAATGAAATTTAACTTCGAATATGCTAAATTGGAACGTTCAAAGGGACATTCAAGCGCAGCTGGAAATATGAATCTAGAGGCCAGAAGCCTGGACTAAAATTATAGTTTATTTCTGTCAGTGTTTACACAAGCAAGGAAAGAGGATTAAATGCATCAGAGTATTACAAGTGAAAACAGAAATATGTGAAGATAAACCTCTGGAGAAGAATAATATGCAAAGAAATCTGAGGAGAGAGACCCTGTAGACAAAACTGGAAAACCAACACAAAACCCAAACAGCAATGAGTAGGGTGAGCTGGTCATAAGGGACCGGGGACCGCGGTGAAGCTGTCACTCATGATAAAGGAGCAATGTATACCTTGTACACCGTAGGAAGCACGTGTACAGATAGAACTGTCCATCAAGGTTGATTTGGGTGTGAACCACGGGTGACCAATGAGGAACCACTAGTATAGACAACCTTAGGGCAACTTGAGCATTGAAGGAAGGAATGAAACTGACCAGTACAAAACGGAAACACAGGACTAAATCATGAGCCCAAGGGCTCTCCCTCCCAACTCCTGCGTTCTACTACCTCTTTTTGTTTTTTAAAAACATGATTTTGATGGCCCGTTCAGCTTGTTTTCTTCTGAGAAGGTTAGCTTTGCTGGTGAGAAGTCGGAGCTAATGAGGTGAAAGTTCTCTTTCAGGGATAGCTGGCAGTCTTGACCCAGCCAAGGACCTTGGAAACATGAACCTTTTGACTAAACAGAGAAAAAGAGAAACTCATAAACCTCATTATCATCCTGGGCAAACTAGAGGTCACAGATCAGTAGTGAGTCTACTGAGAGTCTAAATGCGAAGACAAGAATTGTGCCTCGTTCCTAGGCTTCTATCCTAACCAGAACTTGCACAGCAGCAAGCTCCTCCCTGCGCCACTTTTCCTGACGGCAGGACTGGCCTCAGTCACTGTCACATATTCAGTGGGACCCCCTTACCATGTCATTGCCTCTTGGTTATTCAAATCCCACGTGGTTTGACCACATCCTAAAAATCTCCTGCAGACTGTACCCATGTCTTGAACCTGTCCTTTACATCAGCCATACATCTCTGAGGCCTTCAAGACTGGAATCATTTCTGCCTTCAAGGGGCTCTCAATTTGGTAACAGGCAAGGGAAGAAGAACACACTTGGAACGGCCTATCTTCCTCTTTCTTAGCTGCGTTGGAACTTCTGCACATCCTGTCATCTGGGTTCAGGCACTACTATTTTCTGAGGCCCTTAATGATACGGGCAACGGTAGAAGGTGCCTCTTCTTCTGCACCCCCACAGTCCCCCCGACATATTATTCCTATTAGAGACCTCACCGTGCCCCACGCCGGCGGCTGTTAATTGTCCAGCCACCCTGTTCAGCCATGGTCTCCACAGGGCAGGAACTTCCCTGGTGATGTTTTTTTCCTAGATCTCAACCTCATACGATTCAATTCCTGATACAAGATTGTTAAAAGTCTGTCGTGAGTACATAAATGAGTTATAATACAATGAAGAATGTGTCAGAAAAGAAATATTTTTAAAAGTTCTATAGGAGGTCAGAGGAGAGCGTATGAGGAAACATTTGACCTGGGCCTAAAAGAATCAATAAGATTTGGATGTCAGACATGGAGTGGGGGAGGCATTCCAGGTGGAGGCATCAGTGTGAACAAAAGCAACCATTTTTACAGGGCTCTCGCACATGGTGGATAAAAGCAGCTCAAGGGATAAGGCTGAGAAGAGAGGTTAGACTGCAGCTCTGAAGAACTTTTTATAGCAAGTCCAGGATTTTGCACATCCACAGCCACAGTCACATTCAGGTACAAATTCATCCCCATAACTATGAAAACAGTCAAGTTTTGCCATGGTTATAACAATGGCAAGTAGATGATAAAAGCAGGACCAGGCTTTGCTCTTAATAGACACTCATTTTCATATATGGAGCCCTGGAGGAGCTATTTCAAATAATGGACTTAGGTTCGGAGATGTCCCACCGAAGGACGGGCATGTTAAGTCGGAAAGTCATAAAGTTTCCATCAGGGGGACTATAATGACTCCAGGATAGATTGGCCGTCACAGTTCAGAGAATGGGTCTGGTCACTATGGGAGGACACCCTCCCATTCAAAGAACCAGGGCCGGTGAGCCCTGGCAGTCTTACAGACAAGAACACCAGTCATCCTTGCGACAGTTCACAGACAGTGATGGCCACACTGACGCTGACAGGTGCTGTGGAGGGAAAGACCTGGCTTGTCTTACTGGGACCTGGAATGTTTCCAAGAGTCCACTTGATCCTGGCCACTGGTGTGGTGTCTTGGCCTCTGATCTGCGAGGGGGCCAGTCAGCTGCTGAGTCGCTTTTGTTTTAGGGGGTAGCTGCAAGGTCAGTAGGTTGCTCTTAATAAGCTGGGGAATGTCACTTGGGGCGGAGGGTCTTGGATTTTTGTCCCGTCTTTAGTCGACTGTGCTTGAATGGCACATAAATGCAAGCAGTTTCCTTCAAGGAGGCACTCTAAAAATATTATGAATATTAATCTGAAACTTACTTAAAACACTGTCAGTGGGAAAGAAAACAGTAGTATAAATGAAACAGGAATGCTAGAAAGTTGATAAATGCTGACATTAAGAAGGTATATGTTTGTATTATAGGATATGTAGATGGTGGTTTAATGTGCTATCTTCCCCTTTTGTGTATGTTCAGAAATTTCAAACTAAGAATTTTTTTAAAGGCGGTATCATGGAATGTTTGGGTTCCAACAAGAAATTCCCTTTACCCTGTGGTTTCCCCTGCCCTCTGATGGTACCTCACTAGCTGCGGAGCTCTGGACAGCCATTGCACACTGGATGCTCCTTGCTGAAAGAAGGGAAATATAAGTCTACTCTCGTCTGTGGGGGTGCATGAGGAAAAAAGCTGGTCCAAGGCAGCATACCAAGTGCCAGGAACAGGTGTGACTTGTTAAGACCCCGTTATGATGCAGGACATTGTGCGAATAACAGTGGACACCCTCTGTATCGACCTGACAGCCCACAGTGAAGTGCTGGTGACTTTTTTTTAACTAGATAAGGCTGTTAGGCTAGGAAGCAGTGTTGCATAACATCGCTGTCTTGCCTTAGGTTTGTTAGATGTAGACTAATTTATTTCTCCACTTCTGGAAAGGGGTATTGTTTCAACTGCATGATGACTGGGGCACGTTTTAGGGTTACAGTCATTTCTCAGCAAGGCCCCTGGCCAAATGCAATAGAACCCATCAGCAGGGGTCATAATGGCTTCATGTCAACCAACTTGTCTTCTCACTAATGCTGGGTGTAAGGAACTCAGAGAGTCTAAATCAATTACACAGTCTAACAAAAGAACAGCAAGGCAGTCCAGATAAACTGACTACTGTTTTGTAACTCGGATACACAGAGCCCTATATCTCAGGCCTCCCCGTGGGGGTGGGGAACGGGAAATGGGGCCTCAGCGGAACAAGGGGTGTAGAGCCGGGGGCGAGGGCCTGGCCCTAGGTCTGCTCTGATTTCTTGCTGAGCTTGTTTCTGCATCTCGCTTAAGTCTGTTCTGGGTCTCTGCGGAGGCCATCATCGTCTCTGTCTTCCCATCTGCCTTACTGACCTATAGGCGTAGCTGCCGTAGAGGAAGTGTCTTTGGTTTCTGTGCTGACGTTGTGGGCACGCTCTCCTGCTGGATGTCCCAGGCTCTGCTGAGCTGCTTTCCCTTGGCTACTAGCAGACTCATTACAGCTGTTTATTTGTTTGCTTTTAACCTGCGGTGAGTTCACTCTTCTAGAATTTCCGAACGATCCGGCTTTAGTGATATGGGGAATCCACAGATATGATAGCTTGCGAATACCACAATTCGCAGGGATGAGGCGTTTTAGTCTGACCAATGACCTGGTCGCTCTAAGGCTGTTGTGGTTCAGAACAATGATGGTCACCTGGTCACCAGCCTCTTGGTGATCTGCAATCATCACCGGGAGGATGTACCATCACCAGGATAGCTTGTTAGAGCTCATTCAATCCATACGGCAATAGAATGTGCTATGTGCGCTGTGGTCAGCAATGCCTGTGCGAGGGGCACAGGGATGCACAATCCTAGCAATACACCTGGTAAGGTTTATTAGCGAAAGTTACACGCAGGTAAATAGAGGAGCATATGCATCCTCCAAGCCTCACTACCCCACAGGGAGGTGTGCTTGAGCCAGGCACAGCTGGACTCACACGGAGTGCACTCCAGGAGAGGGGTTCTGCTGTCATCACTCTGTGTATTTATAAGGTAGACACGAGGGAAGAGGCAGGCCCTAGTTGACCAAGTTACAGTGGGAGCTCCCAGACTGGGAATAAGGCCTTTGCATATCTAACTAGATGAGTTTGCATACTAACTGTTCTTGGTATCTGCCAAGGGCTCTGGGTTCCTAGAAACTAACTCAGATCTGCGGGAAGAGCTCGCTGAAAACCTTCCAGGAGGAAAAAGGCGGAGAGCCCAATAGGACCACAGGAAACAAAATATGTGTCTAGCCTCACTTACTGTATGTGTTTGCCATCTGTTTTTTATCTGCTGCATCATGAGGCCAGCATTTCTTGGAGAATTGTCTTCATGCTCCTTGTATAAGAATAACCTGAGGGGCTTGTTAAAAACCTCAATGTCTGGGTGCCATCTGAATCCTACACCATCTGACTCTAGGAGCATAGAGCCCCAAATCTGCTATTTGAACAGGCTGCCCAACGGACGCCCAGGGACAGTAAAGTTTGAGAACTATTTTTCCATACCAGTATTTGCTAAATATACCTAGGACCCTTGTTCAAAAGAAAGATTCTTATACTTCATTTTAGATCTACTGAATCAGGTCATTCCGAGGGAGTTTCACTGATGAGGCACTGTATCTAACTGATCTTTACATTCTTAATTCTAGCCCAATGCCCATGATACAGTAAGTATTAAAAAAATAACTAACTCGTGGCTGGAAATATTGTTCTGAGACTATTTTAACAACTTATTGAAGAGACAATAAAAAAAATGAGAGTGTATTTTTTTTTCCCAATGGAAAACTATTTTCCCAGGAGAAACAGCCTGAAAGGAAGTAGAAACAAAACAGTACTGATAGTAGGAGCTAAAAAAAATGAGAGAGAGAGAATTTCAAAGAGAAATACATACATTAACACAATCATATACTGTAAAGAGATCATGGAAGACAGTGGCACACAGCATGTCACTCTCTCTGGCTCACAGGAAGTTTCCTGACCGCTGAGGGTCATTTTGCATCATAAGCTAAGGGTGGGGTCAAATCCTTCTTGGCTGAGAACTGAGAGAATGTTGATTGAAAAGGGGTCCTTGGCATGGTTGGTTCTATCAAGGGGAGTGGTGACAGGAGGAAGGAGACAGATAGGAGGGCCAATAACTTGAACAATAGCAAATTAAA
>NW_017731551.1:193213-196249 GCF_001890085.2 Hipposideros armiger | reverse complement strand
TTGACCTGGTGCGGGAGCTGCTGTGAGCTGGCATGAGCCGCCATGAGTGACTGCCTCACCAGGGAAGAGCGCAAGGATAATACCAACATGGGTCTGTGAAGCGAAGTCCTCCACAACTAGACTGAAGAACAAAAGGACAACAACTCGTCTGTTCCCCTCCCCCAATTCCCCAATAAAATCTTAAAAAAAAAAAAAAAAAGATTTCTTGACCTTACACTTAGAACAATGAGAAAGCCCTAAAGGACTTGAAGCAAGATCCTGAAGGTTTGGGTTTGTAATTTTAGAAAAACATCACTTGGGTTATAATACAGAACACTGACTGAAGACATTCATAGCTGGGGTCAGGTGGCCTGATGGAGTTCTGCTGATAGAATCCAAATAAGGGAACATGATGGTCTGAATTCCTTTAGTGGAACTAAGAGAAATGTCAATAAATGAGAGAGAGAAATTAGAGGGGGGAGGAACTATCCTTCTCTTTAAGAATCTACCTGTTCCTATTGGGAGGAAGGAACTGTCTACTCACATTTTCCACATGTCTCCTCTCACAACTTTCTAACTTCTTCCTAAGAAAGAAGGAGTGGTCAACGTGATGGCCAAGGCCTAAAATATCAAATGAGCCATATTTACTAGTGTTTAGAGCTACTGTACACTAATGTACAAGAGCCATGGTGTGTCTTCATCTTCCACTCTCTGCCTCCATAAGATAAGCGTAAGGCCTGGTCTCTAGGGGCAAGCCAGCAAATCTAATGGAATTCAGGGCCCCTTTTGAGATCCTGCCATTATTCAAGCATTTCCTCACAGACATGCATGGATATATATTCAGGCCCCCATAGTGAGATGAGGGAGAAGGCAAGACATATCAACAACAAGAGGAGCGCTACTTTACGGTTTGGATGAAGATGACTGGGGACACAGGTGTGACCTGTCATCCTTTTGTCAGATGGCTGATGGAAACAGTTTTCTTGGCAGTCCCAGGAGTTTCATTTTACACTACATGGGCAAAGACGTGCAAGGCTTCACTTAGGCCACTACTTGTCAGTTGGCTTTCATCTGAGAAATCCTCCATGGAGCATGGGAGGGAGACTCTTGTTAGGTATTTGCTCAACTGCTAGTTAAATGATAAATGTCAATCAGGATACACTGGTTTATGTTGTCCAGAGAAACACACTCTAAATGCTGGTAGCTTAACGCATCAAAAGTCTATTTCTTGCCGCTGGGCTATGTCCAATGTGGGCTGATGGGGAGTCTTCGCATCACAGTTGCTCAGGGACCTGGGATATTACAGCTTTATGTCAGCTACAGGCCCAGATCACTGCAGAAGTGGGGGAGACGTGATGAATCCCTCATTGGCTCTTTAAAATTATTAGTAGTAGTTTCAGGTGTACAAAACAATGTAATAGTTAGACATTTCACCCCTCACAAATGGTAAACCCCTCTCCCCCAATCTATTGCCCCTCTGACATTGTATATATCTACTACAATTCCATTGACTCTATTCCCTATAAAGTAATACCTTGGTTTGCAAGCATAATTCATTCCAGAAACAAACTACTCGTATTGCAAGACACCGCTTGTTTACCATGTTAAAATGTATTAGGAACGTGTGCTCATCTTGCGGAACACTCGCAAACCAAGTTACTCACAATCCAAGGTTTTACTGTACTATACTCCATATCCCATGACTACATATATATGTATATATATAAAATTATAGTTGACATACAATATTAAAGGGCCCATTGGGAAGGGATACATGTCACTTCCCTTCACATTTCATCATCCAAAGAAAGACTTAACTTCAAAATATGGTGTGGAAATGCAGTCTAACCACACACAAAAACAGTTGGTAAATTTCACTAATAACTGCCACATGATACCTTGTTTCCCATTTGGCTTCCCATCCTTTTGCCTATGTTCGCATGCTTGAGAAACGTAGAGTAGCAAAAAGAGAAGAGTAAGTTTCACTGAACAGAATCCCACGCAGACTCCTTTCAGTACTCACTGGTATAATCAAATGTAGTTGATGACTGGTTATGAGGAAAGGGCGGGCAAAGGAGTAGTTCAGGAAAATGCTTAGGCTTCTGTCTTAAAGCATCTAGCAGGTGGAGGTGCCATTTGAAGCACAGATTAAAGGGACATGGTAGCCATGCCACCATGGAATCTCTTTTAATTCTGTATCTTATTCCAACCCACCTCCAAATATTGTCACATTCCATCACAAATCCTAGGACAGGGGAAATATTTCTGACTTTTAGAACTGTGATAGATGTTCAAAACTTGAACATACCTAAAATTAACCACAAACATTTTGAAACATTTCATAACATCTTTTTTTTAACAGGTGTAAAATTTCTTGAAGAAACGGACAGGGGGTGTTTTGTGGGACCACCATAGAAGATCGCATTATTCCCCCATCCCAACCCAAAAGCAACTTGCCCCAGCTGCGCCCATGCCATTTCAGTCACACTATGCCTTCGGGGCCTTTCATAGAGACAGAGGACACGGGAGGAAGAGGTTTCAGAGAGGAAACAATTCAGCTTTTTGCAAAGTTGAATGCTAGCTGCCTATAAAGCATCTGAGTAGAAATGCCAAAAGGCAATGAGGCATATGGGTTTGCATCTCAGGGGAGAAATCTGGGTTAGAGATACATAGTTAAGCATCGCCAGCATATAGATAGTAATTGAACTATGGTAGTTAATATTCTTATTTTTTCCTCCACAGCCAGGCTTCTGAGTGTTACCATTTCTCCTGGGGCCTTGGCATAGATTCAGAAAGTTCTCCCTTAAAGGAAAAAAATCTTAGTTTTATATTCCAAGTCATAAAACTTATGCTTCTTTCTGTTTCTTATGCATAAATGATCAGTTAGGGGCTGAAATGTTGTCACTTTGAGGTGACAGTGAGTCTGGTACCAAGAACAAGTATTATATACTTAGGTATAAGTGCTGAATCAAGAAAATTTTCAGGATAAGTTTTACATTTGCAGAATGTTTGTCTATATAATATTGAAGATAAATAAGAATAGGGCCGGCCGAGTGG
>NW_017731551.1:102730-192837 GCF_001890085.2 Hipposideros armiger | reverse complement strand
TCCCCAACACTGCTCCCATCCCCCCAATTCCCCAATTAAAAAAAAAATCTTAAAAAAAAAGAAAAAAGATAAGAATATAATAAAAAGTGGCTTATTTAATAAAACTGCTATTTAAAATCCAGTCATACACAGAAACTAATAAAGGTATTTATATTGTTTAAATATTTTTCTCAATATGTCCTTCTTTGAAGCAGTTTAACCCTCACCATCTTAATTTATCACCACTTGAATATTCTAACTTTGCTTAGTTTCACTTCTTTGCTACATGCTCAGGTTTATCAGCCTCTTCGGGAAATATCAATACTCCCAGGTGTGTGTGTGTGTGTGTGTGTGTATTTCACCACTAATTATCTTACAAATCAATGAAAGAAGTTCCTGAAGAAAGAAAAGTAAATGAAATATAAAGCTAGAGCAACACTCATACCAACTTCTACATCGTTGGTAATTACATCTACTATTGGGTTGTCGGAAAAGTTATGACGCATTTTTGCAAGGAAAAACATAGAAAAAAATACATCATGACTTTTCCGACAACCCAATATTTTGGGGGAGGAGAGAAACAATTAATCTGTTTGACTATTCTTTATGCATCCTGTCTTCTCTAATAATATTCCCTTACTGATTTATATTCCTCCCACTTAAATATTGAAAAGCCTTATAATTTTCCATCCAGTGTGTACATAGGTAGATGTAGCATGTTTAATTGAAGGATTTGCCTTTACCTAGAGCTTATAAAAGGATTTTTTTAACCACTTCAGTAAAGCCTTGCAAAAACAAGTTATTACAAAATGTTAAATTGAGTTTCAAATTTTCAATACTATCTGCAGTTATATTTATTACTGTGACATTGCAGTTCCCAGGTTGTGGTCTTGCCTCTCCGTTTTGGAGTTATCTAAATGACCAAAACAGATCTGTAACTATTTATGGAAATTTAAGGAAAAAAAAAACTATTGAAATTTTCTAGAACCATTATAGTTTCAAACCCAAAAATTATACTTTTTTTTTTCCAAAATATGAAGACGTAAAACCATAGGGAAATATAGTGACCTAAGGAAATTCATAAAATACTGAAGGACAGAGTTTGTACACCTGACTCTCTAATCAACGCTTTTTCTCCATAATTTTATTCTGCCTGAATTTATATTTTAATTAGTCACAAAATGTTTTTCTATTATAAAAGAATATTTGATACCTTACTAGGACTAACTTTCTGTTCCCTCTCAATCATTGAAAACTCTTATCAAAAAACCCAGTTTCACTAAATTTTTTCCTATTCTGTTACCATACTACTAGTCTATAATCCTTAAGCAGCTAAGAAAACACTCAAGTGTATTGTCATCATATGTAAATTTTTCCATCCTACCCAGAGGGGGTCATGAGGGAATTTCTTAAGGTGAGTTTGGAAATCAATTGTCAAGTACTCTTATTCTGCCTCTCAAGTAAACCAACTTGGGGGTGGGGGGATAATGAGGTGATTGTGCCCTGTCTCCCTTGCTTCTAAGTTTACACTGGCCGCTGATGTCTCTTTCTCTTCTAAATGCTACAGGATACCTGGTAAAACTCCATCCTAAAACATCTTTTTCAGTGATGAACATGAAGTTTTCATGTGATTTCTGGAAATCACTGTTTCTTTTTTAAAACAAAGAGAAAGCAAAATAAAACAAACAAACAAAAAACCTAAGGAGTTTTCACATCTTTGGACTGATTTATAAGTGGGTCATGAAGTCTGCCAGCTACAAATTCTCTCAGGTTTTATGTGTCTGACCAAGAATTTTGCCTTTATTTTTGAAAGATATTTTCTCTGGACAGAATTTTCAGTTGACCTTTCTTTATTCTTTCTTTCTTTCATCACTGTGACAAAGTTATTCCATTGTCTAATGGCTTGCATTTATGACAGAAAGTTTGTGCCGATTCTTTGTTTCCTGTTTTTCTCTGGCAGTCTTTAATAGTTTTTTTTTTCATCATTGACTTCTAGCAATTGTACTATGGTTTACCATGGCGTAATTTTGTGTCTATTCTGTTTGAATATTTGAATATTCTATTTGAATACTGGTTCTTTGAAGTTCTTGGGTTTGTGTATTTAGAGTTTCCATCAAATTTGAAAAAGTTTTAGCCATTAATTCTTCAAATATTTTTCCATCAACTGCCCAATTCCCAATTTACTAGACTGACTTGATATTTTTGCACAGATAACTGAGTGACTATTCAGTTTTTTGCTATTTTTCTCTCTTACTCCTTCATTTTGGTAGTTCTAATACTATCTCTTTGAGCTTATTGATGTTTTATTTTTTTCTGCAGTGTCTAATCTGCTATTAAGCTCATCCACTGAATTTTTTTACTTTGAATGCTGTATTTTTGATCACCCAGAAGTGGCATTTGTCTCTTTTTTATATTTTCTATTTCCCTTCTTGTTATATTCATGTCTTTCTTTAATTCTTAATCACATTTTTATAACATTTTAAAGTTTTTATCTGCTAATTGCTTTATTTCTCTCCTTTTGGAGTCTATTTCTATTGGTTGAATTTTCTCCCAGCTATAGGTCACATTTTCCTGTTTATGTATTGGATGATTTTTTATTTGATGCTTGACTTGTAGATATTATTGTCTGGATTTTATTGCTCTTTTTAGAGTATATGGAATTTCGTTTTGTCTAACAATTATGTTACTTGCAAATTAGCTTGATATTTTCCAGTTTTGTCTGGAAAGATCTCCAAGGGCTTTAAATCCAGAGCTATTTTAGCCATATTTCTAAGGCTTTACCCTTCTGAGATGTCTTGTGTTCCAGAGGGATTTTCTACCCTGGAGAAACTTGAATGTGTCCCAACTCTGTGTGAGCTTTGGGAATGGTAAAGCTTTCAGCTTCTCTGACATTCTTTGGTTTCATAGACTGTCACCTTCAGCATACAAGTTTCTTATTTAGCAACATACTCAAAAGGACCCTGTGCCAATTTTTAAGACAGTTTTCTGCATAGCTGCCTGTTTTGCAGTAATCAGCTTTGAAAATTCTCACTGACTTATTTTCCTAAAATCAGATCTTTGTTTTCTCAACTCAGAAAGTACCTAGTGTTTTGCTTGGGATCCCCCCCTCTGCAGCACTAAGCAAAGAGTGGCTTTGCATAGAAATCGGCTACAGTGCAGAGGTATCTCTTTGTTTCTCCTCTCTCAAAGATCACAGGCTTGTGTTGCCAGTTGTCCATTCAAATATGATCCAGGTTTTTAGTTGCTTATAGTAGAAATACAAGAACAACAATACTTTCTTCATCATGGCATCAGCATCATTGAATATCCTTACTTTTCTATGCAATATCCATTATGCATTGCCTAGATCTTTAATGATGCAATATTTTTAAAAATAATGTTCTATATTATTATCGAATTTTCTACCAAGCTGTTGGCCCCATGTGTACAATTTTATATCAGCTCTATTTTAAAATCTTACCAGAAGGTATCAATATGTGATTTCAGACAATAAACAAGACATCTATTCTGTCCTCAAATGGGCCAATTTATGACTGTTATGTTGACTAGAAACAGTGGCCAGTCATGCTACCAGAAAAAAAAAAACCACCAAGTTTGAACATGTGAAGAAATGACAGCTATATCAATACCTGACCTGCAGATATTTTTAAATACCTTCTATTATAAGTTGCATCCTCATTTCTTAAAGGTAAAAATGTGAAACATCAATATTCAGACAGATAAAACATTCTTTCTCACCACAGAGCAACTTTATAGAAGAGTGTTCAATTTCCAGGGCACCAAGGGCTAGTCCCAATATGCAAAGATTTAGTGGCCTAATTATATGTTCTCTGAGGAAGAGCTTCTTGCTGACCTGGAATGAGAAATCTGGTTCATGGTTTGTTTTATTTGCAGTAGAGCAGAGAGGGTTCTAGAAGTAATGGGAATGCAATCAAAGCCAGTAGTAGCCAATGGAAGAGAAACATCCTTCTCTAACTCCCGCTCTATCTTTATACAAACTTCTTCTGTAGTGGCCATAAAATTTCAGAGAACTGTTAACAACTTCCATGATAAGTGACAGAAATTAGTTCCAAGTACAACACCATCACAGCAGTAGCATGCCAGCTGTAACTTCGAGTAGCAGAACCTTAGATGTCTTAAATTTATAGAGTGGTTTCTCCCTACAGGATCTCCCCTGCTACATCGCCTCTTGCCTCTACTGTGAGGTCTAACATTATTTTCATACTGTGGATGTCCCGGGTTTATATGTGGTGATATCAAGTATTACAAAGAAAAAGGCTGGTAATATATTCACACAAAAATTCCCTAAATTCCCTTTCTGCAACTCTTGCCAAACGACATTAAATCATTTCAGTTTTTGTTTTGTTTAGAGATCTAGATCTATGTCTGCATCCGTGTATCGTTTCTTCCCCCCAACAATTAATCCAAATCTGTCTCTTTGACGCATTAAAGAAGATACTGTTTTTTAAATGTAATTCAATGTGTATCCTTGCCAGATTTAGGCCTGTGTAATTTGGAACTAAATAAAGTCCTGAGCAATCCATCTCTTAACCTTTAATGTGCTGAAAATTTTGAGGGAATCTATAAATATATGATCTTCCTTTATTTCTCTCCACAAATTCTACTCTCCACTCTTAAATCTGCCATAAACACCTTATTTTAAATCACGTATGCATTTTCAGCATTGTAGAAGCTCAGTTAGTCTAAATACTACGAGATGTGGTTTAGGTGATAAATTTAGGACTGAAAACAGGGGAAAGGGGAAAGGGAGGCAGTGAATAAATGGAAGTAGAGATAGAGAAAATCAAAGACATTCGTGGGTGAAAACATCTGTAGAAATTGGTGTCAGAGAAAATACAAAAGATGTGAATATGTATTTATGATTCTTTCAAATATGCAGTTTTGCAAAAGTATCCATCAAAGACTTAAGATGTAACATTTGATACATTTTCAAAGAAAAGTTCAGTTCTTGAAATTACTATGGTTTCTCATGTTCATTAACACCTACCCAGTGTTCTAGCAGTGACTCCACTGATTTAAACAGCTGGCATTACAGACTGTAGCTACTGTCCACTGTTGCTTTATGTCATTTGTTTAGTAGTCATATTTGACGATCATTACATTAGCAATATAAACAATATAAGCTTTTGATAAAGAAAATGTCACCAGATGTTGCGGCATTGTGCGATATGTGTAAGGAGAAAAACTGGGCAAGAAAATCTCACTTTGAAAAAAACAAACGGAAAGACAACACTGGAGAAAATCACAGTAAAATAAACTTTAAGCCTCTATGAAATGAGTAGTCTGTTCGATATAAAATAGGTCAAAATCTAAAACCTGCATTTGAAGACCTTACAAAAAAAATTTATTAGAAAAATAAATTTAAAAATCAAAACACAGAAATATAACCAGGATAAAGCACACATGCAATCAATATCTAGCAATATGTGTTATGACTGAGGACTATACTTCAACCAGTGTCTACTGCAGATTTGCTCGATGCTCTCCATTTGATCGTCCAGATTCATTCTCTATCACGCACACTCTGGATGAGTGTGCTCCCTTGGCTGGCCAGCTTCTCATTGGAATTGGCCACAAAACGGCATTGAAAGATCATAGAGTGGGAGGAGAGAGCAGCAGGCTCCTTGCTTCCCACTTCAGCCAGGCGGGAGCTGTTACCATCCACGAACAGGCCCATCTGGGCAGCTCCCCTACCCCTGTTCTAGCTCTTCCTGGCTTCTTGGAGCATCAGTTCCTCTGACCTCCCTTCAACCTAAGTAGGAAGCATAGCTTGTGGCTACTGCTGGTCTCAGAATGTACTGATTGCCTTAGCACTGACCACAATTTCCTGAGTAGTCCCTTTATTCATGTCTCATCATTTGAATAATCTAGGTGAATTTTGTTTCCTACAAAGAAGCTTATTGATATAACAAGTAATTGTTATATCCATTAGAGAAGATCCCATTTCTGTTTTCCACTGTGAACAATAAGTACATAAATATAATTGTGTGGGTGTTTATATAAACACAAACACTTTGTTATAGTTTACCTGAGGGAATACAGACCGAGACACTGAATCGGAGACATTAAGAACATTACTCAGCTATAACGAAGAATGAAATCTTACCATTTGCAACGATATGGATGGACCTAGAGAACATTATACTAAGTGAAATAAGTCAGTCAGAGAAATACAAATACCATATGATCTCACTTATACATGGAATCTAGAAAACTGAATAAATGAGAAATGTAAACAGAAATAGTCTCAGAGACACAGAGGAAAACTGATGGCTGCTAGTTGGGAGGGGGGTGGGGATGAGGGAGAAGGGGAAGGGATTAGGCAGCATAAATAGGTAACTACAATATTGCCACAGGGATATGAAAGACAGTTTGGGGAATATAATCAATAATGTTGTAAATATTTTGTAGGGTATCAGATGGACACATGTCTTGTTAGGGAGACTACTTCATGGTTGGTGTAGAGGCCTGGCCATTGCACTGTATACCTGAAGCTGAAGTTGAATAATATTGTATGTCAACTATGATTTTATATATATATATATATATATATATATATATATATATATATATATATATATATATATATATATATATATATATACATATATATATGGTCACGGGATGTGGAGTATAGTGCGGGGAGTGGAGCCAATGGAATTGTAATAGATATGTATGATGTCGAAGGCGGGGGCAGTGGATTGGGGGAGGGGAGTTGTCACTTTGTGAGGGGTGAAATGTATAAATATTGCATTGTTTTGTACACCTGAAACTAAAAAAAAAAAAAAAGAAGAAGAAGAAGATCAAGTTGCTATGGAATGTTGGTATCGAAATATATGCATAATTCCAAAAGGTACCGAGCTGATGGTTCTGGAACAGATGTCCACAGGGCCAGGCAGGCTCTTGCTCTATCCCGAATGCTTACTAGCCAGAGTGGTTTAGAAGAATCATAAGTCACAGCACATTGGATTAGGCTGTACAGGAGTTCATTAGACTCATATTGTAGTTATGAGTCTATTATATTCTTGAATTCCCCTCATGTTGTTTTTGTTAAGTGGAGATTAAGCCTGTTTGAACACTACTTGTGGTAAGAATGAGCTAGTTCCTGAGGTAGGCCATTACAAATTTGAACAGTTTTAGCTATTGGAAACTTTTCCTTCATTTTCAAAGAAATATTTCTCCTTCTAACTTCCCCCCATCCATCACAGTTCTGCCCTTTAGTGTCATTCTCAATGTGTCTAATCTCATTGCCACACGATCATCTTTCAGATACTTGAATATCTTACTGAATTGCATGATCTTATTGAATTTTCTCTTTTCAACTGACTTTTTCAACAGCTTGCCAGGCCCTTCCCTTGCTTTATAATCAGACAGGACTAAAACAAATTTATCTCTATTTCCCCAGCGCTTCTGTGTCCCCTTGAGAAAATTCCCTTTATCGGAACTTGCTCATCTGCAACTCCGTACAGACTTAACCTGCAGTTTCCCACCTTGCATCACAAACTTGCTTTCCCACACTCTCTTCAAAAGTTTCCTATATTTCTGTACAAGCTTCTCATCCACCTCACATATTCCAGCCATCAGTCTGCACACACACAGATGACAAGAACTCAAATCTTACCTAATCTGACATGAATTTATCTACACTTGACTATGATCACTATGCATACAGGCAAGATTATATCCAGGTCCATACAGAAATGGGGGAGAAGTGTTTGGTCTTGTCCATATTTTATCTCACCCTAGCTTTATAGGGGATACTCCCCCCTCCCAAATAATTGATCCATTAACAATACGTACATTTCTCAGGTACCAATCAGGGTTTGAGAGGTGGGATTCCCACTGTGTAGATATCAAGTTCTGACTCTCCTCTTATCTATGGTTAATCTAACAGACTTTGCAACCAGTTTTCAATTTCTGCTAATGCCTCTAATAACATCTGCATCAACTGCTTTGTTCTGCTATAGAAAACCTGGAATAAAGCATGTCTTGACTGTAGGAAATGCTCATTCAAGAATTCATTAAGTACCTGGGCTTTAGCTGTAAGACATTCTGTCCTGTTCCAATAGAAAGAGTTTCAATATCAAGACAAAAATATCCCCGATAACCCTCATAATGTCTCTATTCTTTTACAAGCAAAGAAAAGTAAAGATAAAGATGAAATAGATGTAGTAATACAGAGTGCCAGTTACATGAATCATAAGCACTGAGTGTACATTTCAAGTTGTAAATTGTCACTACAATTTGTTTGTTTTTCTGACATTTTTATGGTCCTAAGCAGCAGTGCGATAGCCTCTTCTGTACCAAATATTAAGTATTAAAGCATGACAGCTCCTAGGGGCCACAACCAAAATGAGACAACCTGATATCATAAAAACAGTGCTGGCCTGAAAGCCGTGGGCTCTCACCCTGCCTCCATCTCTCACAAGTACGTGAACTTAAATGACTCGTCATGTTCTAGACCCTCAAGTTCTCTCCTATAAGTCCAAGGCTGGAATTTGATGGTCTCAAGTCTCCTTATAGCTCTCATTTTCTAATTATATCATTTGCTAGAGCTGCTGGAGAAGGAAACAGAAGGAACAAGCTTGCTCAGTTGCAAAGGGAGTTGAATGTTGGCACAGGAATTCAGGGCTCTATGTGGGGAATGTGTGATTATAGTACAATCATTATGATTCATC
Organism: Hipposideros armiger; assembly: GCF_001890085.2. NCBI lineage: Eukaryota > Metazoa > Chordata > Mammalia > Chiroptera > Hipposideridae > Hipposideros > Hipposideros armiger. The sequence goes on along the minus strand of NW_017731551.1, from coordinate 184,159 downwards.
AAGAGAATAAATTCCCTTGTTGGTTACACATACACACTCCCCAGCCCTCCCCACTCACAACTTTTACTTCCTGGTTTAGGAAAAGTCTAAAAGTAGGGAAAGGATGTAGGTGGAAGTGGGTAGGAGGGAGGGGAGGGAGTGGGAAGTGTTCTCTATTTGGAAGAGATTTCTGGAAGGTCTTTTTTATGCTCATTTATACCACCTACGGCGCTTTTATTCTTCCTTGCTGAATGTTTGATTATCCTTACCAGACAGAAAGTAATAAGTCAAAATAGTTTTCATCATTCCTTTTCAAGCATAATAAGCTCAGTTAAAACATTTTCATACATACACAAATGATGACTTAATTCACTGAATAAAATGAAAAGAAATCAAAATTAAGAGACTCAGTCATGCCAACAAGAGACAGGGAAAGTCCCATAATAAGGCAACTCGATTTCTATGCCTACGAGTAAAAGAGAAATGACCAAAATTGGCTTTTAATAGCAAGTCTCTGCTTTTTGTTCTCCAATATAGAGAGTCCACTCTCACAGAAATCCAACAGCTTCAAATCAGGGCTGATAAGTAGGTTTTATAACCGGATAATATTCAGCTGAGTGACTCTCTAGATGAGGGTATTATAATTGGTTTGGGCACTCTCTGGATCACAACGGGAAAATCGAGTTCTCAGATATTTGTGGGAAGCTCCTTTAAAGGAGGTGGGACTGAGCTGAACTCTCTTTTCCAGGGACTTCAAAATTAAATGCGATTTCTGGTGGGAACGAGACAGCATAGACTCATTTCTCCCTACTCCGTCTCACTAAGTACAAGAAAATACCTGAAAAACATGCAAGAGGCAATCAAAGAAGAACCCTGAAAACTGGGGAGAAGAAGACACACTGGTTGAGGATCCCAAGACTGAGGAAGGATAGAGTATCAAGGGCTTCTTAGGACCTCCCACCCAACCAAAGAAGGTGGTCCAGACCCTGCATCCCCAGGAACCTCAAACTGACAAGGGAAGGTGACTGCTATGGACTGAATGTCTGCATTCCCCCGCCCCCACTTTCCTGTATTGAACACCTAGGCCCCAAGGTGATGGCATTTGGAACTGGGACCTTTGGGAGGTAATTACATTTAGATGAGGTTGTGAGGGTGGGACCCTCGTGTTGTGTCATTATAAGAAGAGGAGGAAGAGGAGAGAGAGGTCTCTGGCACCCTGACTCGGACTTGCAGCCTCCAGAGCTGTGAGAAAATAAATGCCCATTGCTTACGCCACTTAGTCAATGGCATTTTGCTATAGCGACTCGAGCTAAGACAGTGGCCCACATAGGTCATTTTCCCCCACATGGAATAAACGCTCTGCTGAGAACGCCAGGAGAGATTGGTGGCACCAGCAAGGTGTATGGATCAGAGGCTCAACTAACAAGAACTGGCCAGGGGACACACTTTCCTTCCCTGCTGACCCTGAGACCTCCTGTCTCCACTGAGAGACTTCAGTGGCTGTTAGCACCCAAGAGGTATCATTCATTTAGTCATTCAACAAATATTTACTCAGCAGCTTATGTTGTACCATGCACTCACTGTTCTAGGTGCTAAGATATGTCAGTGGAAAAAAACAAACAAAATATCTATCAATAATTATACTTGAAGATATTGTTCAATTAAGAATTTTAAGAAGATAACTGAATGAGAATGATATAAAGCTTACCAGAGTAACTTTAAACACAAATATTCATACACAGATTCAAGTGTAGGTCCTCATTTTGAATCTACTCTGTCCTAAAAAATGGGTGAAAACCTTCGACTTGGATTACTAATGTAATATTCTCTGTTCTTTTCTGCTTTGTCACCCAGGCTTTGCAAAGTTTCTTCTTTATGCCCCTACACAGCTATAAACCTGGTAAGTGTGTGCTGAGTTAGCATCTCCCTTTATGGAAATTCTTGGTCTCTGTATCAAGAGTTATTCACAGTTTAGATTTTAAATACAGCTTTCTACAAGACTGCTAAGAAGATTGTTCTCTCCCAACATTGTCTGTGAAATGCCAGCTGCCTGCTTTAATCAGAAAAGGCATCTGTTGATGTAGCACGGTGGTGTTCTGCTCTATGATCAGCATTCATGGGCCTTTTGCTTATCTGGATAGTCTCTGGGATCCGCCCAACACAGTGCCAATGGAAATAGTTTAATATCCTCTAACTTACAGGGAAAAAAAGTAATTTCCTAACTGAATACAAACTTAAGAGATCTTCTACCTGAAGCAAAATCATGGAATACCTGTGTTATTCTATTAAAGATGCCAGTGACTACAGATTTCTGAGGATTAATTATTTAACTATTTCAGGCTAACTAGCTAACATGTTGTCAAGGAAAATGAGACAGCATGGTCTTTTTTTTCAATGTACCATTTAAAAACATGCTTGCTTCTGATATAAAATTTTGTCCATTCAATTTACAATAATGGGATGCTGTTTACCTAAATTTAAAATGATTTTTTTAAAATTTTTTTTTTAACAAACTATTTTGGAATAATTTCAGATTTATAGAATACATGCAAACATACTTTGGAGAGTTCCTGTATACTTCTGTTCCCTCATTGTTAACATTTTACATGTTAACATGTAAAAAATTTTTGGTTACATTTGTCAAAATGAAGAAACTGACACTGGTACATGGATATTAACTAAATACCAAACTATCTGAACTTTCCATGGAAATTTTTCCATGAATGCTTTCTTTCTGTTCCAGGCTCAAATCTAAGGTGCTGTATTGTTTTTAGTTGTCATAGCTCCCCAGTCTCAGGTCTAGAATAGCTTCTTAGTCTCCACTTGTTTCTCATGATCTTGGCAATCTTGAGGATTACTGGCCATGTACCCTATAGAATGCCCCCAATCTGGGTTAATCTAATGTTTTTATCATAATTAGACTGGGGTTATGGGTTTTGGGGAAAAATACGATACATGTAATCTTATCACATCAACTCAGGGGGAGCATGATATCCACAAGGCATCACTGATCATGTTACACTTCCTCACTTAAATCAGATAGTATTTTTCAGGTTTCTCCACTGCAGAGCTATCATTTTCCCCCTTCCTTACTCTATTTTTTGGATGTGTAATTTGTTTTATTTTTTTTTATTTTAAAATGAATAAGTTACAAAAAACATAACACTTGTATACCTGCCACTCAGATTTCAGTAAGTTTTAAAATGTAGTCATTTTTGCTCCAGGTATTTTTAATTACAAGAAAAATATTACCCATTGAGTTGATATTCTTTATATATTACTCCACTATTTAATTTTCTTTTCTTGCTTTATAGACATAAACTGATTAAAAACTGATGTTGAATGAAAACAAATTTTATGTTGACAAAGATAGTATGACATTTATATAAATTTAAAAATAAAAAGCAATATTATTTTATGAATATCAATGTACAGTGTCAAAATCACAGAACCAAAAATACTTTTAAAAATTATTTTTCTGTCCTCAATTTTGCTTCGTGAACTCCCTTCTTCCTTTTGAGTTCAATTTTTATTTAAGTATATCATTTAGTAATGCTTTAGCAAAAGTTTGAGAATACTGAACTCTTAGTTTTTGACTGTCTGAAATTATCTTTAAATTACCCTAAATATTGTATGATACTTTAACTGGGTATAGAATTCCAGGATGAGTTATTTCCTCTCAGAATTCAAAGATAAAGATCTGATTGAATACTTTCATCAGTCTAACAGTAATTCCTTTGAAGGTTAACTACCTTTTTCCCTCTGTCTACTTTTAATATTTTATTTCATGTTGTAGGATTTCATTATCATGTCTAAAATATGATTGTAGTAATGCTTGTCAGAAATGAATGTTCTCCTTTGATTCTTTCAGAATTTACATTTTGTGATTGACTCTCTACCCAACTGTGACTCCAGAGTCCATTGAAAACTTTCCCTTAGGCAGTAGATAGAACTTAACCAATTTGCATTTCTAAAACAAGGCAGCCTTTCATGAATTCTTGTCATATGGTGATTGACAAGGTTCATCTATATTTATGGACCAAATGCTTTTTTTTTGCTTTTTTTTGCTTTTTTTTTAATAGAAGCTGTTCGAACTCTGTTCCTAGGCACTAAGGCTTTGGAGTTTTGATACTTTATTGAATGTTTGCCCCTAAGCTCCCTCACTTCTGTGACTTTCTTTTCCTTCTTTATATCAAGAAACTGATACTTTTCCATTCCAAGTTTTGAACATGTGTTTCATTTAAAGTAAATTTTATCTTATTTTATCCAGAATTTCTAAATATTTGTAGGAGAGGGAGTGGAGTAGCTCTATTGTGTCATGACAGCCATATTAACTGAAAGTACCTGAAAACCATTTCTGTATGCATTTTTTTCCTATGGAGATACAAAAGCAATACTGACAAAAAATATAATCTCCACTTTCTAGATGCTTGAAGTTTAAATGAAGGTATCAGACACATACTCATAGAACATAAAAGGAAAACTGTTGGTAGGCAGCATTTCATAATAATATATAGTACAGATTAGTGGTTAGAAACCTTGGCTCTTAAGCTAGGATGCCTAGATTTGAATCAAACCTCGAATATCTGACTAGCATGTAAATTTTTTCACAAAAAAAGATCAAGAACTAGTTTGAAAATTAACCTATAACAAGGATGATTTGGCAGAGTTGATTTTGTGGTAAGGATTTGCTCTAAAACAAGTTGTACTGTGATTCAAACCTACCCCAAGAGTGACGGCTGTGTACCTGCCTTCCCTCCAACTGATTGATTCCATTCAGAAACTGGTATTTCCCTGTGGAGTATGGGGAGCATATTGGAGAGATGTCTGATACAAATGGAGAACTAATCAGATAAAAAACTTGTCAGAGAGGACTAAAGTAGCTGAGAAGCTATGCCTGGGAAGAAACTCCCCAATGGCAGTTGAACAAAATAGTTAGAATCCTGGACACTAGATGTGGGAACCACGGTAGTTCATATAGCTGGACGGGAGCCACTTAGCCTTTGTCCAATGGGATGGGAGATAACTGGAGACTGACAGGGAGTATCTCTTTGCAGTGGGCTGCTGGAAAGCCACGGACTAAACAGGGACAACTTCTGAAGGAATAGAAGATATCATTTCTTAGGAGATGCAATCAGAAGACTCCAGTGAGGAGATGTGCATGAAAACAAAGCAAGCTTCATATCTCTGCCATCCCAGAGAATGTGAAGATACTTGACAACAGTATCAGTCAACTATGAACTTTCTATTTTCACCATTACCTTGGCAAGAGAAGAAAGAGGTAATCAAAAAAGAAAAAAGGCAACCACCTCCTCTTTCCATCCTACTGGTTCTTCCTTATAAACACTGTGTTTGTGAGGTTCTTGAATTACCCGAGAGTGGAAAGCAAAGTGACAGGATTGCCAAATTTTAATTCAGTGGCAGAGGCAATTTCCCCTATCTGAAGAAAATGAAAGGGATAAAGTACTTTTACAAACACATATTTCAAAGGCCCTCCTGTTCTCTGAATCTTCTTTAATCCAAAATGGTCTTCCCCTATTAATTTTATAATATCTTCCCCAATCCAAATTTTGATTTTTTAAATATCCGTAACTTGTAAATAGGATGTTATTATAAATATTTTGACACCGCTATTGTTTTTCTAAACTAATGAGCTAAGTTAGTCTTCTTTTGTTAAAGGTGTTAGTTCAACATATTGTAATTTAATGTGCTGTATTACAGTTTTATTTTTTTTCCTTGACCCAGGCATGATTTAAGAGACCTTTCTGTTACTGCTTCCATTATTATTAAATTCTACTTCATTGTACTTGTATTAAAAAATTTAATTTATAGAATTTCATCTTAAGAAATTAAGATTATCAGTGGGATTTTTAAACCCCCCTGTAAACTATTAAAAACAACACATGGTTTTGTAAAGCACAATGTTTTATATATGCTATTTAATCAATCTTTATTTTTAGTTCCCTTGTATGTTTGTTTTGTTTCATAAATTGAACTAAAAATATACGAACATTTCATTTGTAAACATAACATATATGTCTATCAAATAAGGACTATATGTCATATATATACACTACATATATATGTATATACATATATATATATGTGTATGTGTGTGTGTGTGTGTGTGTGTGTGTGTGTATTCACATGAAAAATAGACTCAGCTATTCCAAGTCGGAGACTGCAGAAATATTTGTTGAATCAACTGTATCATTTTGTCAAACTGTCTATCCTGTTTTCTTCCCTTGACTCACTGCAGGAAGCTGGTTTCAGGTTGCACCATGACTTTGTAAGAGATTGTCGTGTTTTAACCTCTTTAGAAGCAATTCCCTTTGAGCCTTGTGTAATCAGGACTTAAAGATAAAACGATCTGTATCATTGCTTTGAAAAGCTGGAGACCATTCTAACTGCCTAGCAGGAGAGACGGACTGTGCAGGGGGCTTGAACACTAAGGATGAGCTGTTGTGAAGAGGGTTGTTACATGTATCTTAGCTCCGTAGGTTCCTTGCAAATCAGCAAGTCTGACAACGCACCAGAGGGAAGGAGCTAGGCTTGCTTGTGCTTTTCAGGCAGATGAGCTTAATACTCGCCACAGCCATGGTTTCAGACACATTGCCTTTCTGGAAATGAGACCGTATTTAAAAGAACAGGCTCTTGGTAACTCTCTCTCTCTTCTTCCAAAAGAGTAGTGAGAAAAGGTGGTCTCTTTTCACATTTGGAAATGTAGGACTAACCCCACAGATACTGATCGTTTTTGTCCTAAGTGCTGTGCCTGGAGGTCTGAAGGATGTCAGCTTATAGCTGAATCTTCCTACAGTTGGGGCTTTCCTTAGGTATGAGCCACTGGAAGACTGAGGAACACTAAACAATTCCGTTCCTGATGGTTTCTTCAAAAAGATAACTTCTTGTGAAGTAGCATAAACATTTCTACTGGTCACTTGTAACAAGCTTTAGGAATGCTTTTAAAAAGATGTCACTTAGAGAAAGATTGAAAGAAGCACAAAACAAGTATATACTGATACCTTAGATACTACAGCCTCTTGCTGTGACTTAGAAATCATCTCCTAACTGAACTTTGGTTTTCGTTCTCTTTCTAGTGAAAATTTGACTTTCTCTTATTACAGGCTTTGGAAAAATGTATGCCGGACCAGTAGTCACTTGTAGTTTGTATTTTAAAAGTCCTATCACACTTACTTCAGCTTCTTTCTTAATTGAAAATCACTAATGTTGGGCCTTCTTACTGGTTTTCATGATCACTTAATTAGACTGCTCTGTTACACAAGAGGAATTAATCTTATATTTTCTTTTACTCATTATGTTCCATATTTCTTGATTTTTCCAAGACAGAAAATCTATACCATTTATTTTTTTTTGACGTACATAAAGTCTGTTTTTAATCTGTGATGATTTCTTGCCAATAAGAAAAAAAGTTACCTTATCAGCCAACTCGGGTATTAATTCAATGGAATAGTTCTGTCTTTCATCATACTCATTGACAACCCATCACTTCTTGGCCAAGGTCTACAGTTTAACACTCAGCTCAAACTCTTCTAAAGGAAGCAATTATGTGTCTTTAAATATTTTCTATACTATTCCATGCTGATTGTGACTGTTGTAGAAAAACATGGAGCATGTTGAAGAATAAAGAAATGGCTTTTGAGAGTGAAAACCCTCAAAATAGAGGTTTGGTGTTTTAAGCTGCCATACTACAAAATATTTGCTTAGACTCCCTTTTGAACAGAGCCGACAAATGCACCATTCTTTTCCTACCATTTTTACTTTTCCTTCTAGTTTCTGAAAATCTTCAAAGATTAACTGAGCTCATTAACTGAGGAGACATTGTAGGGAATAGTGTATTTTACACACTTTCTAAAAAAAGGGGGAAAAAACAAACATGTAACATCCTTGTTTTATTTGGTGTCTTAAATATAAACAACAACAAAAAAACAACCCTTAAAATTTTTAGCCAAAATTACACTTGAATTAACATGGCTTTGATATTTGATATAATCTTTGTGTATCTTTTTGGACATCTGTGGCCAGTCTTGCATAGATGGATTTTGAAACACTATTTTAGATGACTACTCAGTTTGTGAACTGAGCAAAGGCTATGACAGCCTAAACCAGTAAGTAATCCATAATAAGATCCTGTGTCTTACAATGTAGTCAAGATATTTTCTTCAAAGTTGGACAGAATCAGAGTCTTTAAATTGTTGGCACCAAGAAACTGAATAAGTCTTATATAAGAATCCAAGATTATGTAATTTTTCAGTGCTGCATAGCTATTTGTTGAAATATATTAGCTATTCAAAGATTCGTGTTTCAGGTTAATAAAAAAGCAGTGTATCAGCAAAGAAGAAAGAGAGATTATGAGGGCCTAGGTTGGGGGGGGAGAGAGGGAGAGAGGGAGAGAGGGAGAGAGGGAGAGAGAGAGAGAGAGAGAGAGAGAGAGAGAGAGAGAGAGAGAGAGAACACAGGTTTTCAGTATCATCTGTGATGTGTCTCAGTGGACTGAGAACATCTATGTTCAGTTTACAATTAAATAACTCCAGAGAAAAACATTATCATGTTTTTTTTTCTTTGTTTTTGTTTTAGGCAACAGAGAAAGTAGTTATCTACTCTGAAGACTGGCAGACCTGGGCTCAATCCTGAGACACTACTTAATCTCTCACCTAAGTTTCTTCTGGGTAAAATCAGGATAATTTCTACTTCATAACCTGTTATAGGGCTAAATGAAATATCATATTAAACAGGCTTAGCATGGATCCCAGCACTGATAGTTATTTTATTTATATATTATAAAGACAAGCCATAAGTCTTAATGGCTATTCTGGTCCCTGTATCAATGAAGAAGCAAGGCAGAACCATTACTAAGAATAAAACAAAATATACTTGAATAATTGGCTATGTGAATATGAATATAGGCACAGGTGAGGTACACAATGAGGCAAAGTGAGGAGAGGTGACTTCCGGAATGGCAGCGTGAAGAGCTTGGTGGACTCTTTCCACAATGAAACAACTGGTAAATGCTTTTAAAAAACAGTAGCAATTTAAAATCTCTAGAAATTGCCCTAAAAGCACACAGCAAATGAAGGAACATTTATTCCGGAAAATCTGCTAAATTTTGATAAGAAAAGACAAAGTCTATGACATTTCAGCCATGACCAACTCCCGCTCTCCCTCCTCCCAGCTCAGCATATGGAAGTTCCACTCTGGGCAACAGCAGCTGAAAACAAAGGACTCCCTCTCCCCCTGGACCTCAACCAAGGACCACAGCATCTCCTTAGGAGGAGCGAGCCACCAGCATTTCTCCCCTTTCTCAGCTCTGTGTTGCAGAAACTCAGTTCTAGGAAAGACTTTCTAAGGGTATTGGGGCTCGCTTCTTCAACTCAGCCCTCGTTCATAGGGTGAAGTCTCAGCTGGGAAAAGATGAACGAGACCCCAACACTCTCAGCCTGCGTAGTGAGTGTCTCTGGGCCCGTTTTATGCCATTACTGACCACAGTGGGCACACCACATTTTATAGCCATATGGTCCTAAGAAATGAATGAGTTCTAACAGGCCAACCCGGTGGAGGTACATCCTCCCGGGGATGACTGCAGATCACCAAGGTGGCTGTGGGGTAAGCAGCCAAGAAGAAAGATGCTTAGCTCCACTGAGAGTGACAAGCTACACCACAGCTAGCTAAACGTTTACCAGAGAGAACCAGGGAAAGAGACATCTAAGAATCCCCGCATTGGGATCAGAAGAGATCTCAAAGTCAGGCCTGAAAGATGGCCCTGACAAAGGAACATGGATTTGATTGGATCAGACTGTGGAGCAATTTAAAGTCTAGGGAGTTATTACAAACAGAGCAATTTATTGAGCAATTAATGGAGGCCAACGGCTGAGTGTGATACCAACAAAGGCAGATACTGTAAGAGAGATGTCGGGGAGAGAGGAAGTCAAAGAGATCCCTGCTAAAGCCACTGTCACCCCAGGGTGACTGCGTGCAAGCCCAGAGCTGTGCCCTCTGTAAATACATGGAGTGCAGCTGAGGCATTACATAGGGGGAAATTTTCCCAGTTAAGTATAGAAATTCTATAGGGAAATAGTTTCAAAATTAAAAAACCTAAAACACTAATTTACTGTAGTTAGCTGTAGATTATATTTACTTTATAATCATATTTCTTATACTTTTAAGTCATCAAAAAACACAGACTATATGCTGTCTTTTAGGTCCACCATATATTTTCCTTGAATTAAATGTTTTTTCATTTGTTATGACTTTTTATTCAGGTTTCTTTTGCCAGATTTGAATATATTTGCTTATTTATAGTTACAGCAGTAATAATAGTAATATATAATAATATGTATAAACAAAATGCCTTGCTATTCAATCAGCCTCTAATTTCCTTTAGAAGTCTATCTCCTCCCCTCTTTTAATGCAGAGATAAGGCTCTCCCCTTCTAATCTCCCACCAAATTTCATATCCAACTGTCACAACTTGAACATTATCTATTCATGGACTTTACTATATTATTATAAAGATAATATCTGGTCTTAAAATCACAGTGCTTGAAAGTGACTCCTGAAATTATCTTGATCAATTACTTATTTTTATCTTGGTTTTTACTTCCTGTCACATTTCATTTCCGTTATTTGCTCTGATAGCTAACAATTGCCCATGTGGGACATCCTTGTGTCAATGACCACTCCATTTTCAAGAGACAGCTACCTCTTTCCTTTTAATATATGTGAGTGATTTCACTGTCACCTCACAGACATCAGTTTACGACAACAAATAACAATGACTTCATTTTATTTGTCAGTCAAAAAGATAAAATGGAACAAACAAAATGGGTAAAAATCTGTATTCAGGTTTAAATAGGTGACCAATTAATGTGATGTAATATTAAAAATAATAGCTGGCACTTACTGTTCTAAGCAATTTATGTGTTCATTGTCATTTAATATGTCAGCAATACTATGAGGAAGTCCTATTATTACCTCCATTTTACAACTGAGGAAAAACAGGCACAGAGCTATTATTTGCTCAGTCATAATTAAGAACATTTTAAATTATTTTAAAACATTTAAAAATTGAAAACTGAAAACAATCAAAATAATTGAAAGATAAATCAAAGAGCTGATATTTTCTGCTGACTTTCAAATATAGAAAGTCTAACACAAATGTAGAGAGAGCAGTCCATTGAATTCCCCATTTATCCATCAGCCAACCTCAAAGACCACCAACTCACCACCTACCTTGCTTCATTTTTACCACCTTTTACTCACATCCCTTTGAGTATTATAATGCAAATTTCAGGACTCACTGATACCCTGTAATTTTTCCATAAATATTATGTATGTTGTAAAAATAGAGACCTTTTTAACATAAACTCAATACTCTTACAATACCTAAAGTAAATAATACTCCATTATATCATAAAATGTACAGAGTTCACAGTTCTCTAAGTTTCTTTTTACTTTTGACAGTTTGTTTGAATCAGAATCCAAACAAAGTCCATACATTGCAATTGGTTAATATATCTCTTAATCCACAGAGTTCCCTTCCATTATTACTAATTTTTTTGCAATGTTATTTGTTCAAGAACCCAGTCCCTTTGGACATGTAACGTCTCCTCCCATCTGTATTTCACAGATTGCATCACAGGTATATTTCCACAGGTCCCTCCCAGTATGGTTTGTACTTGCTGTAGTTAATTCTAGGACCTTGATCACTTTTGGGTTTGAAGCTTTCGCATGAATACTTCAAAGGTGATGTGGATTTTTAAAACAGAAAAATAATGGTTGTCCTGGAGAATTGAGAATGTAGATCAAAATCTACTGTCAGCATCAATTCAGTTAAGACTCAACATAAAAATGAATAGAGAAGACCATTTTATCTATAATTTAGCAACCAAGACAGACTCTAAAATGTAGAGAAACAGCTTAAAAATAGAGATATACAAGTATTTCCTTGAACCTTGGTCAGAATTTATTGGCCCAATCAACATGAATGAACCACTTTCTGAGGCTTAACTTGAAATCTTTCAAACTGATTCACATGTTACAAATAGGTAGGTTTTGTTCTTTGTTCATTCATGGTTGGTGCACTCACTTTCACTGCGTGAGTTAAGTCTAGGATCATTTGTCACACATTTCTCAGTGACACTGTTTAATTTCTATAAAAGAGAGCATAAAATCAACTTTGAAAAATAAATAACATGGGCTATAGGAACAATCCTAAGCCTGCCTGAGAAAAGGAGAGATTAGAGAAAGGGAATTTGTTGACAGTGTTATAAAATGAGATTTTGTTTTTTCTTTGGAAAAACCAGAGAACAAAGGAAGTCTATTGCCATTTATTCTAAAGCCAACTGTGTAGAATGGATTGCAAGAAAGAAAACTATGAGTCATAACTTTTGTAATTTCCCATCTTCATACCTAGGCGATATGCAACCCCTATTTTTGGTCTACCTACATCTTCAGTCTAAAATTATTGGCTATGTATGAAATGGCAGAGATCAGGGAAGTGGGATTAAAACACAGTCCAGGAAAAAAAATTACCCTTTCAGAATGAATTGCTTTGTATGTCATGGCTACTTTTCCCCTCCTCTCATCCAAGTTTTATAGGGTGCTCTATTAACGATAGCTGCTCAGTAGAAGTGTGGGCAAGACATGAATTTCTATGCAGGTTTGTATGGAAATCAGCTGTCTATTAAACTCTTCCTTTCCATCTCCACCACCTCCTTATACCTGCGTTCATTATATAGAAAAATGACTCTCAATCTTAATTCTGCCTTTTTATACCCTTTAGGGAGTGGGTAACATATTTTAGTGGCATGAAGCTCTCGGTGTGTGACTCTCATTAGCTATGCAAAAGCAAAGCTCATATTCAACTCTTTACCCGAGGTCCATCAGAGGAACAAGAGGTAGAGGTCTTTATAGTTTTTATGGAATAGGAGTATTATAAAGAACATGATATTCCAGGACATGGCATTCGTTATTCAAAAGATATAAAGGGGGGCTGGCCGAGTGGCGCTATGGTTAAGAGCTGGCTTGGGACGCCAGAGGGCCCCGGTTCAGATCCCACATATGAGGGTCGGTGACACTGCTCTCTACAAAAGAAAAAAAATAACAACAACAACAAAAAAAGATATAAAGGGTACAGTGTCAGATGGGTACTAGATTTATGGCGATGATCCCTCTGAAAGCTATATGTTAATGTCTAATCACTATGTTGTACACCTGAAACTAACATAATATTGTATGCCAACGGTAACTGATTTTTTAAATTTTAAATAAATAAGAAAAAAAAGATATACAGGCTACTTGATAAGGTAAAAACTGTCCAGTCTTTTAGGCCATAGAGCCCAAGTTTAAACCTCAGGTCTATTACCTCACCAACCTCATGATTTTAGCACGTCTCTTACTCTGAGAGCGTTTCCTCAAAAGTAAAATGTGAAAAGAAAACTTCTAGCTTTTCAGGCAGGGTATGAAATTCCTACTCTTATCATCATCTCTGAGGGTGTGGCCTGAATATATATAGTGATTTCCATAGGTAATTCTGGTGCACATCCAGATATGATAACTACTGCCGATTAGCACTATTTCATCATTGTTTTAATATGCATGTCTTAGATAACTGGACACATTTCCATAAGCTCTCTGCCCATTATGAGTTACTGATTCATGTGCCTTTGCTCACTTTTCTACACAGTTGCTCTGTGTATTTCATTGATTTGTTTCATTTTAATACTAACAATATTAACCTATAGCATATGATCTGAAAATGTTTTTAATTTTTTGCTTTCCTAATATATTATGGTGATGCTCTTTGAAATAATGTTTTTAAATATTTGGTAATTAATACTAGCTTTATTGTTTTGTTTTTATTTTTGTGAACAGAAAACTTTGAAACTATGAGATCACATTAATATGATTTATAATATACAACATGCAATATACAAAAATACATATTATAATACATCTACAGCCAGTCCTAGCTTTGTGTGGTAGTGCAGAACCGTAAAAATGTCTGTGCAAGCTGAAACAGAAAATAATAACAAAATATGAGGAAAACTATCATTGTTATCTTTAAACATTTTTGTCAAAATATTAAAGACTCCCTTATTCTTGGTCATACATATGTAGAATTTCATGTGTCTTTCAAGACTGAATGAATTTCCAGGAAAAGTAATGCCAAGGAGAAGATGACGTTGACTTGCACCTCTTGTGCCACATGCCAAGTGCCTAGAGTCCATATTTTCCTTTTCCATTTTCTTTATTTGGCTTGGAAACCTCTATGTTCTCCCACTATTCTTTGTCTGCCCTAAGTGAAGAGCTACTAGTTCTTATTTCTTACTGCAATCCTGACACTATCCCTACAAGTGAACTGCATTGCCCACCACCTCCCAAACCTATGTCTGCTAATGCCACTCCTGCTAGAACACATTCCTTCCCATATCGACAGCTGACCTCTCCATTTTTCATATGACATTTCTTATACCTGAACTTTTTAAAAAAGTGCTCTGGTGTTTTCCCCCAGTAAGCATTCTATTTTCCTCCTTTAAAACATTAGTGATTTGTTTATATACCGTACTTTGCTTTCTTTTGTTTGATCATGTATTTCCTACTTCCTTTAACAGAAAAGCAGCCCATCTGGATGGCCTCTCCTTCCCGTTTTGTCTATAGGGCCTAATACATTCTTTGTTCAATAATTTGGGATGGTCATGGACTCCGCCATTTTTTAGGCCTCTACCATTCAACACTGGATATTGAAAAGAAGAGCTTCACAAAATGAACTCAGCCCTGCACTATAGTTTGTTATGATTCCTCATTGTATTAAGAGTTTAAATAACACAAATTTTTAATTTTACATGGTAGTGAAATTGACTACTACATTTTATGGGAAAATATTTATTCATGGAAACAATACATGTCATAGTTTACATTTTATAATCAAGATTAGGGAGGTTTGTCCTCCCTTTTATTTGAGAAAATTTCATTTGCTACAGTCCATTTACATGATATTGTCAGCTTAGGATGGATAAGAAGTAATATACATGATAAAATACTGGAACCATTTCCCTCTTGGTTTCTGTTTAATGTGGAAAGTATGAAACAGAAGACAGTTTGAACTTCTTTCCCTCACACTCACACATCCCAGACTGTCAGTTTAGGCGATGGTCCAAGCTATGCTGTAAATTCAAGCTGACTTGGGGGCCCTTGGACCATTGCAAGGCTCTTTCTATCCAATTTGCGGACACGTTCATGCCTAAGGCCTTTAGCCTGCAAGAGCTAATTTGGGATTGATGTGATAGGAATTCTAAGCTTTTGCTGGGAATGTAAGAAATAAACCATGCAATGGAAACAAAGAATGCAAAAGATTAAAGCAGTGTTACTGACTTCTCCTATATTGCCTCCATATAATACCTAGTTTTTGTTTTTCTTAGGTTTTGCTTTAGATTTAGTTTATCCATCAAAAAATTGTGGTTTTTTTATATATAAATTTACTTTAAAAATGTATTTGGGGCAGTGGCAATCAACTGAAAAAATACAAATATTGGCGTGGCAGTATCACACAGTAAGCAGTACTGGCTATTGAATGAGAAACAAACGCAAGGCAGTGGTCTGACTTCACTAGCTGTGTGACTTTGGGAAATTATTGAAACCATCCTAGATTCAGGCTCTGCATCTGCAAAATGGGAATTATAATAATAATACTTGTCCTAACGCTGTTGTATAACTTTATGCTGAGAATTTGCCACCTCATTTCCCCTTCCTTCACGCACAGAACAATTTTTCAATCTTCTTGGTTCTGCTCTGTACCCCAGGAGGATTGATCCCCAAGGACTCAATTATGTGAAATCCCTGGCCTTCTTTCAAATCCAATTTAAAACTGGATTCAGGTAAGGAGAGACACAGCAGGATGTCTAAGAATAGAAAGAGATAGGTCAGCGTATTTCCCCTCGCTGCTACAAACTGAACGTTTGTGGCCCCTCAAAATTTCTATGTTGAAATTCTAATCTCCAATGTGATAATATATTTGGGGGTGAAACTTTTGGGACATGGTTAGGTCATGAGGGTGGTGCCCTCATGAATGAGATTAGTGTCCTTATAAAAGAGGCCCTAGCAAGCTCCCTCACCCCCTCTACCAGGTGAGCACATAGCAGAAGATGGCGTCTGTGAGAGCAGCAGCAGGCCCTCACCAGGCATCACATCTGCCAGCACCTTGATAATGCATTTCCCAGCCCCCAGAACTATAATAAATGTCTGCTGTTTCGAAGCCACCCACTTTATAGTATTCTGTTACAGCAGCCCAAACTGACTAAAACACCCTCTCCAGCCCTTATTTAGTAGTGCCGTGTCCCGTGACTTCTCAGCTGCTTCTGGAAGCTCTCCCCTTGGTCGCCCCAGATCTCTGTGCATTGCACTAACACTGCTTCCTTTCCTTGTACCTTTAAGGTTTAGTGGTAGTAAAGGCACCCTACTATTGCTGGACTCTAGGCACCTCAATTTCATTCATT
This sequence comes from Hipposideros armiger, assembly GCF_001890085.2. Classification (NCBI taxonomy): domain Eukaryota; kingdom Metazoa; phylum Chordata; class Mammalia; order Chiroptera; family Hipposideridae; genus Hipposideros; species Hipposideros armiger. The sequence goes on along the minus strand of NW_017731551.1, from coordinate 167,670 downwards.
TTTTTTCTGATGCTGCCCACACTTGCGGAAATAATCTTTTCATCCCCCAAACAACACTTATAAAAAGCAAGAACCAGTTAATTTTGTGATGTGGGGTTCTGATAGATAGGAACTTCATAATTTTATGAAGAACAAGCATGTTTCCCCTCAGCCTTCATTTATCTAACCAACATTTAATTTTCATTCCAGATTCTTCTTCTATCGCTCAGGTAATTTATAGTCCCTCTTTATGAATATTTTTATTATTATTTTTTATTGAGAAGCAGTAAACAGAATTGCATGTATAGGTCTTTAATGACAGAAACATCATCAGTTTGAAGAAAAAAAGTTAATATGCTTTTTAATATTTTCCATACCTTCTTTAATTTGAAGATTTTATTAGGCTTTTGGGGCCTGGAAAATGCTTTGAGAAACACTTGTCAGGGGACAGTATATGATGACACATGCACGTACTCACACATGCACTAAGTCAATGTTTGTAAGAATAGTCTTAATGAGAGCTGGCCAAGTGGCTCAGTTGGTTAAGAGCTTGCTTAATAGTTTGAGCTCTGAGCAACAGCGGTTTGATTCCTGGCCTGAGCTGAGCTGCTGCTGAGCTGCCAACAGGTGGCAGGATGGCTCAGCTAAAAAAAAAAATAAGTGATCTCATGCACTGAAGATCACTCTTGCTTCACACTAAAGCCAATTTATCCCATCAATATTCTTTCAGCCTTTTTCACATTCCAATGATGTGACACAGCAGACACCTTGAGTAACCATGGTGCCTTTGGCTCCCATGAAACCACCAGGGTCTCCTTCGGCCCTCCTGGCTCTACAGACAGAGGCAGAATAAATTCTTTTCCTAGAACCTTAAAAACTGTGAACTTTACCCCGCTCCTATATGCTCATGACTAACACTAAAGGCCAAGAAAAAGAAGGCTTGGAACTGTTGTTTGAACTACAGGCTTTCAGAGTAGCACTGGTGTTTCAGCAGATGCCAGTGTCTTATATTAACTGTGACAGAAGTTGCATGTACTGAGCCAAAGGAGAAAATAAGTGGTTACTATCCAACTGGAAAGTTGAAAACCAAAGGCAGGAGGCAGGAGGCAAGCAGAAAGCAAACCATTGATGAAGGCAATGCCATGGATATAGTTCAGTATATCTGCACATTCACATTCGTATAACCAGGCAGATGTTCTGAATTTGTTCCTGTTGGGTGTCAGCATTTTATCTGAGGAAGTGGACACAAACTAGTACAAGTTTCATCAAAGTTATTAATCCCCTAATTGTATAGACTCTGTGGTCCCTCAATACTTTCTGGGTTGAAATTCTTACTTCCCTCAGAAAAGAGCAGAATTATTCTCAAAATGCTATCAGAATTATTCTGTAAACACCACTATAATAAATGAAAGCGTTCTTGGACTATTGAACACTTTGAACAAATTGGTATCACTCTGCCATGGTTTTGGATACTTGTGGGACAATCTGAGAAGGGGTCATTGTAGTCCTAAATTAACAATGAAGTTACATCCAGGGTGTTCCTGGCATTATTCGAAGAGAAACTGAGTGTTGGAACTTCCCCAATGGAATCAATAGAATTGCTCTAGGGAGTATCTAAACCAACCAGGCCTCCATTATTCTTCTAGTTTTAGACAGTTCTTGAGAAACTTGGAGCTCCCAGAAACTTTGAGCCAACTCAACTCCTAGATTGCACATAAGAAGAACTAAAGGTTTAAAATGTACCCAAATATTTGTCACTCATGGACAGACAAGCTCTTACAGTAATTTTCCAAAATTTGCAGAAGCATGAAACACCACAGATCCATAAAATGAGTATGCAAATTAAGGTGACCACATACTTGATCGAAACCAATACAGTTAAAAAAGTGAAAAGTGTTATTAATAAGCATGCCAAAACAACAGGTATAAACCATGCCCATTCTGGGCAAATCAGGGTGTATGACCGTCCAAGCATAATACAAGATGGCTAGACTGTGCATAGGAGGAATTCAAAGAGTTCAGACTAGGGGTGCAGGCAGTAACAAATTGTGAAGGCTCTTGAGTGCCAGTCAAAGACATTTGAACTCTATCAATGTTGGGAAACCATTCTACAGAAATATTACTTTAACAGAGAGATGCCATATCAATGTTTTCCTTTTTATAAATGTAAAAATCAAAGGAAAATATATTCTTTGGTTCTATCATTCTTCTAAGTGTTTTATGTTCCAGACATTTCTTGTACATACTGCACACAAAACATGGTATTTGGGTAAGGAGAGAAATACAAATGATGATGACATAATCCCTCACCTCTGGGGAAGAAAATTAGCTAGGTTTACACAATGCAGACTACAATAAGTTAGTTAAGACTGCAGAAGCAGGGTCTTTCTTCCCTACATGATATGTAATATAGGACTATTTAAATAGGGGCTCAGTAAAGAGTTTAGCTCAACTAACTATTTTAGCTCTAATTATTTCCATATGAATAGGCATTCCCAATAAGATGGATATTTGATTCTTTGCAATCCAACCGTTTGCAATCATGGACCCCAGCAAAAACCTGCATGCATACAATTGATTGAGAGACTGTATTAGCCAGTCAACTTTGTCAAAATGCATTTTCTTTTTGGTTTTTATTTCCCCATGAAATCCAACACATAGGATCTATTGTTTCCAAGGGCACAAGTATAATCTATTTCCTGACGCACAGCAATTTAATGTGGGGGAGTTCCTTACGCAAGCAATTTTCTGAGAACTATATAATAGGCTGCAAAGAAAGCAGAAGTGATAATTTCTGAGTGTGAAGAAGGCATGAGATTGTTGTACCTTTAGAAACAAGAAATAAACATACACGTTGTGTGAAATTATACCAGTCACAATATAATGAAACAGCACACATGGATTTTTCCTCCAGATTGTACTACTTAGCTTCTTTACTTCTTTATAAATACTGTTCTAATCCCTTGATTTAAAATTTGAACTTTCAAATTTCGGAGCTTAGTCATGTTGCTAGTTGTAAAAGAAAATAATTCAAATGGGAGCAAAAGTCATCGCTGCAAATTAAACAAACACGGTGTGTCCCAAATACAAGAGTTGTTTACATAAATCTGAATACGTAAAAGCTTGAAGCATTGACTAAGAGAGCGTTGCTACAGCCTAGATATATTTCAAGGTAGGTTTTAGTCTTGTCCTTCCAAAACATGGATATTCATAAAGTGTTTGTTTTATAACGCTTATAAAACAATATATTGAATTTGCTGTCATCTTCAATTCAACTGACTATACCATAGATACGTACCAAATAAATCAGAATGTTAAAGTTCCCCATTACAAAGTGGGCATCTTTAAAACTTCATAAATCCATTCGTGCCTGATTTCATGCAATAAGAGATAACACAGTAACCTACAAAGGTTAATAAAGTTGTCAAGTTTACACTGTTAAAGGAATTTGTAGGGCTTAGAAGGATTTGTTGATTTTTAACTTGTTATGTGAGATTTTGAAGAGTCATACAAATTCCTCAGAAGATTCATACATTTAATACACTATTATCTTAATATATGGACTTTCTCCACTACTGCATTCCTTAGGAAGTAATATAAACTAAGAAATTGAGGTTAGAGAGAGATTGACCAGCAAATTAATTAAGGACAAAAATCAAGATTAACCTACGGGTCTCTAATCCTGATTTAGGATTCCATCAATTAGGGATGTGTGTGTTCATTTGTGCATGAGAGTGAGTGAGTGAGAGAGTGAAAGAGAGAAAGAGAGAGAGACAGAGAGAGAGAGAGAGAGAGAGACAGAGAGAGAGAGAGAGAGAGAGAGAGAGGCACTTCACATTGAATATTAAAGATTAAATGCTACTGAAAGTCTCAAGAACATATAATAATTTTATTGTTTATGGATTACAAGTTTACTCTCATTCTTATATGTAATCAGCTGTATTTTGGTTGTTTTCAGCTGTGAAGAATGAACACCTGAAACTATTGTAAGAGCGTGCCTTATAATATGACCCCAATGGACCCCAATATAAAACCCAATAACGGTTTCCATTTTACTTAACACTAGTGGCTACAATCAAGACAGTAGTTATCATTTGAGATCATCTTCAATATAGATAACATAAATAAATTAAAATATTATTACATACTTCTTATTTTTATAAATCCAAACATACACGTGTACCATTACTTTCCATTCCATCCACAGGAAACACGAGTCCTGAACAAGATATTTTTTGAAAAGCTTAACTAACTGAAGTATTGTTCCTTTATAATCAAGCTGATGGAAATGTTAATGGCTTTTACAGGAAGTGCCAAAACTTCAGGCCACTCCCTTCACACGCTAGCAAGAAGAAGGCGATACTACGCCAATAGTTGATTAATTAATCAATTAAACATAGATTTAATTATGTGTGGACTTCTTGCCCCAAACTCATAAGCCAAGCCAGGGTTTGCCCAATAGTTAGGAGTTTAGTACATGCCTGTCCCAGCTGACTCTACCTTGGTGAGCGTGCCCTGAATTCCTCACCTCCCTCAGTGGGGCAGATGTCGACCCCAGATGACTTTCTACCATTCGTAGGGAAGAAAAGGCCAAATCTGTACAAGATTTATAAAGCTGTATAAACAGTTTATTAAACCCTTTGGGGTGAAAGGTACTATATAAATGTAAGCTATTAAACTGCTTAATCAAAAGCACCTTTTTTATATCCTCAGTCAAGCTGAATAAACAAAAATGCAAAAGAACATAATATATCACCGCTGGAATGTCCATCAAAAATAGCCACAACTTTTCCATTTTTGGTCGATTCTATTTGCACAGCCTTGAGTCCCAAAGATTTCCAAATGCTTGTTGCAATGTAACGCCCCCTTCACCTTCTCCCTCCTCCGTCACTGATTTAATCCCGTTCTAAGTGCTAGCATAAACAAAGCTAGGTGTCCCTGCTTTATGAGGTTGGTACCAGAACCTCCAGCTGATAAGAGAGTAATTTTACACTATAAACACCCTCTCTGGATATTAAACCACAAATGTAACCGTTAGATTTTAAGATATCTCAAAAAAGTGGAGCTCGATATGTATATATTACTCAAATGGAATTACCAGCTGGAGCATGAAATGTTCCCCATTTTTCCTGTAGACTTGATGGTCCATCTTGAATAAATGAGTTTAAAGCCAATCTAAGGCCATTGGTGAAGGCTCATGTCCCTTATAGAATAAGTAACTTAAATTTGGTTAGTCCAGAAATCCCCTGGCAATCCCTAGGCATGGGATAGGCATATTTTAATTGGGGGACTATGGGAGTTTTTCCAATATACTGTTGAGGGGGCAAGAGACAGATTTAGATGGGATAATATCTGACTGAACACAAATAGGTTCATGGCATCGTAATGGTCATCATTATCAGAGCCTACACTCATTCAGTATTTAGTATGTGCTAGTCACTGTGCTAAGCACTTTATATGTATTCTGTAAGTATCACAATAGCCCTACAAGGGAAGTACTAATATTATATAGATCCCATTTCAGAGAGTAGGTGATTTGCCCAAGATTACACTCCTCAGACAAAGATGAATCTGAAGGCTCTGTAAGGCCGTGATTGATTCCTAGAACACATTGCTCAGGAGGCCCTTATCAATGTCCAGAGGCAGGCCAGAGGCAACAGCAATTAATGTACATATGGCTCGTCAGCTGAATTTCTGAGGCCAATGGTGGGGTCAATGTTTCTACATGGGGTAATATTAGGGTAAGAAATCTCATTGGGATAGACAGTCTTCAGCTAGGGGACTTGTCTTTCAATTTGCATAGCACATAACATGAGATAAAGACATGTCAATTGTCCAAATGTAAGAAGCGTGGAGGTGGGGAGGAGATATGTTAGTGAATATGATAGAGCGGGAACAAAAGCTTCAACAGCCATCCACTGCACCACCAATGTCGGAGGCACGACCACAGCTCTACAGGAAAGACCTCAACTTTCAGCCATTCCTTAGCCTATGAATGAACCAGGCTGATTTTACAGTAGCCTCACCCCTCAGACACCCCAGTAAGACACTTCCCCTAGCTCTAATATGTGTATTGTTTTCTGACTTTCTTAGATCCTTTCCATTATTTCACTCTTTTGCTCTGCAAGAGTTGGGAGATCAAATCCAAAAATCTTATCTTCATAGCCAGCTGAGCTTCAGAGTGAGTCCCAGCTTGACACCTGACAACTGTGTTGGATGTAAGGAGAACTCTGTCATATGGTTTACACGGATAAGTCCTGGAGGCTGCTGGGCTGGTTATAGCCTTTCTTCCAGAAGTGGAAGAGCATATGTGGTGTGGAAGGGCAGAAGGAAAAGCTTCGAAGGGCTGCTCCATTCATGAGATTTTCGGTGAATCTTAAATTATTGTGTTACACTCTGAAAATCATCAAATCAAGAATAACGCACAAAGAACGATGATAAAATTTAGAAAATATGCTATAAAAGGGGAACACAGGGATATATGAATTTACAAGGGAAAAAAATTAATGTGGACAAGAGGAAGCCTTCTTGGCAGTAAAGGACCACCTTCAAAATCTGATGCTCCTTTGTTTGACAGGTCATAATTGGGGGATGTTTGAAAATATACTGAACAGCAAAACTGTACAATGTTGGGCTGAAATTTAAACATATCTAGGATCCCAGACCTTAGGAACAACCCCATGGGAAATAAATAAATAATAAATAATAAATAAAAAGATTGCATTAGGAGCACTGTAGACCATGGAATATCTGTGTAGGGAAGTTGACCTCCCAGACAAACAGGTTAGCCCTTGGTGTGAGGCGCACAGCTCCCCACATATTTTCCCTGTGTCCTTCCACACTACGGGGCACAGAGCACACAGTTCTCCACACCCTTGTGTAAGGCAGGACTGACTGCTCTTCTCACCATGCTGAACACTCTTTAAAGTCATGAGCATCTTGCTCACCACTGTCATCTTAACCATAGAAACAGCTGGGTGCAGGACGGGTGTTCAGTACATTCCAGCTGAGTAAATGAAGTGCTGTGTACATACAACGAATGCTGAAGGAGGCCATAGTAATCAGGGATCAGTGGAAACCATGGTGGAGCAGGGAATTACGGATCTATGTTTCCCGGAGTTGAAGACCTGCTGTTCTCTGGCCCCAGGCTTGCTATGGTGGGACCTCCAGAGGCTAAGCCCATCCTCCACAGCAGGGCAAACTGCAGTATCTCCAGGATTGGAGATCACCAGGGAGCAAGAACTGGGCATGTGGCCTTTGGCTTGTTGCATGAAGATCTCGCAGTCTCAGTACTATGGTCTTAACCCTCCAGCATCCACCCTGCAAATCCTGGTAGGAGAGCAACCCGAGATAGGGCACAGGTCACAGGGGGCTGCTGGAAAGCGCAACTCCAGCACAAAACGGGTTGTAGACTTGAAAGAAAAAGTGTGGGACAAGGTGTTGATAATAGTACAAGAAAACAGATCTTAGAATTCTGATCTGTGTTCTTTATCTTCATGGTCAGGAAGAGTAAACGTTTGTCTGAGAGTGTATACACAGCAAAATAGCTGAGTTGGCGGACAACTATTTGTCTAAGGTGGTAGCTTTGCACATGATCCCCAGAACTTTCTTAGCTATAAAAACGTTATCAATGTTTATGGTAGATGTTTATTTCCATCATTTCCAGGTATTAGCGGACAGGGATCACTTGGATTATATACTTATGAAAATCTACCGTTAGTCACATCTATGTACAGACGCTTGGTATTTTTGAGGTTCCTGACAACGCCATCTCTCTCACACACACTTTTTAAAGTTAGGGTAGATTTAATTTAAGCTCTACTTCTTTGCACTGACGGCATTCGTTATCTTTTTGTCATGTAGAATGCTAACTTGGACCAGTCCTCCTACTGGGCAAGTACTTGGGATATTTTTCTGTATTCCATTCGTCTATTATTAGAATTATTCACTTTTTGAAAAATTATTATATATGTATATATTTTTAAAAGACAGATGTGAAGTATAAATCGAAAAAAAAAACAAGTACATTAGTTAGACAAAGAGATTAGCAGGCCAACGGTGACAAATATATTTCTAGAACAATGTTTATGGTATGGCCTCTCTGACCCAGCCATCGGCAGGGAATTCTATTTTGAGTTGGTTTTCTAAGAGGGAAGTGCGTCACTCGGAACCATGCACCTTTATTCACCTTGCTTTTCATATCCAATAGCATTATTTGCATATTGTTAGCCATGGTTAGAAATTAAGGGATCTGAGTCTATGGAAAAGTTTCTACTCTAAATATACTATATCTGCCACCAAATGACAAGATTTAAAATAAATAGTCAACTCTTTTGAACTGGGATTGTTTTTGCTTTTATTCACTAACATTGAGTGAATGTTTTGTATATGACAGGCACTGCTAAAATTGGGTTTCTGCCACAAAGAAAAAAAAAAAGACAAAAACACAGAGCAGGTGGGCAGAATGTCTCTTCCATAGGAAATCAGGGAAAGAATTCCCAGGTTCTGACTACAACAACACACATATTTTTAATAACATAGCACACATATAAAAACAAAGAAGATATTCTTAGAGGCAAAGGTTAAAGAAACCAGAAATACTGGATTCCTGTATCTAATTAATCTAAGTTCCTAGAGGTGTACATGTTGACCCATTTTCTGAATTGCGAGTCTGTTTTCACCTTTTTACTACTGCCTTTCATACCCTTTGTTTAGAAGCTTCTCCATTGTCTTCTAGAATCATAAACCACAAGAACGTTTTTTGAGGTGTCACTAATAACATTCATAATGCCAACTCAGGGGAATATCTCCTCTGACACAGTACTTCCAACATCATCCTTTTTATTTACTAATCATGTTATACCTCTGCTTAATACCCTCCAGAGGCTCTCCCCAACGTTCATGATAAAGCTTAAGGTTTTTTACTTAGTACGTACGTTAAGTCCTACATGATTTCCTGCTGGGTACTTCTCTATCCTCCTCTCTCACCAGTTCTCCGCCTGTATTTCTTGCTCCTTCCTGCTTTTCGACGTACTTATTTATCACTCTACAAGCTGCATTATTATCCCCCCTTACTTTTTTTTTTTTTTTAGCTGCGCCATCCTGCCACCTGTTGGCAGCTCAGTGGCTGCTCAGCTCAGGCCGGGACTCGAACCGCTGTTGCTCAGAGCTCAAACTCTTGAGCGAGCTCTTAACCAACTGAGCCACTCGGCCAGCCCTCCCTTACTTCCTTAGCTTCACAAATACCTACTCATCTTACCAAAAGTCAGTTCAAATATTACTTCTTCTAGAGAATCTTCCCTAACATTATGTCTAATTTCAATCTACCCATTTAAGTCTCTAATAGACCCTATTTGTACCTTTTTTAGAGCACTATATGGTAACCATTGGTTTACTCATTCACTTCTCTAAGTAATCTGTGAAACCTTGGAGTCATCCTTGACTTCTCTATTTCTCTCATAATCTACACACAGCCTATCAGGAAATTCTGTTCGCTCTACCTTCATATTTTTTGTGGGATCTGGTCAATTTCCACCACCTCTTCTCTACTTTCTTAGCCCAAGTGACCAACATGAGCCTGGATTCCTGCGATAACTTTCCAACAGGTCTCCCCATGTCTTCTCTTGGTTCCAAATAGCCTATTCTCACCACAGCAGCCAGAGTGATCCTTTAAAAATGTAAGTCACCTTCAATTTCTATGCCCAAAACTCTGTCATGGCACCCATTTCAGAGAGCGAAAATGCCAAACCCTGCAAGTGCCTACATGATCAAGTTCCCCAAACCCTTCCTGACCTCAATTCCTACTCCTCTTTACCTATTCACTCCATCTTCCACCATTTTTGGCTTCTTTATATTACTGGATTAGACCATCTCAGGGCTTTTGTATTGGCTGTTCCTTTTACTGAAATATTCTTGCCCCAGAGAGCTATATGGATAACCCCATCACCTACATCAAGCCTGTGCCCACATGTCACCTTCTCAATGGAGACTAACCATATGCCATTCTTAACATTGCAGGCTGCCACCCCTGTCCAATGCTGGTCGACTTGAGCCTCTTTGTGATGGTCTATGCCTTTTCCCCATAGTACTTTCTATCTTCTGACACAGTATTTATTATGTTATTTATGTATTTTCTGCCTCCCTCTTCTAGAATAGAAACTTCACAGGGGCAGAGATTTCTGTTTTATTCATTGATGTACTTTGAATGTCTAAAGCAATGCCTGACCAGTAGTGAGATTTTCATAAATATTTGTTAAATCCATGAGTAAACTAATGAATGAGAAATTGAAAATAGGGTCATGAATTAGTCCTCTTTCTGTTTCTAGACCTAGCACAGTGCCTCACACATACACATACACACACACACACACACACACACACACACACACACACAGTGGCTACACAATTATTGTTGATAAGATAAACATATGAACAAATGAATGAATGAATGAATGCACAAATTAAAGGAATGTTTAGAAGACCTGCTAGGTCTCCGATTTATCTCTTACTAGATATAGTCTATACTAGATATGGTCTATGATTTAAAGATGTTTCCTGTCTCTTTGAAAAACAAGAAAGCCAAAGTATGCAATTGTAAATATGCATCTAATGTTCAGAAATAATTACTAGTCTTGGCTTTCCTGTTTTGCCCTGGAAATCACATTATTGCTGACCAGCTAATCTGCCAAACTTTTGATTATCAGCATTCATCATAATTTCCACCAGGAACCTAACCAATTTTACATCATAAATTCTCTCTTATTCCATAGAATAGCTAATGTTTGCTAATATGAGGTCTACAAGATCACACCCCATGAGTGAAATCAATTAGATGGAAGCCCCCTCTTTTAATGTTCTGATCACCAAGTTCCAAACTGGGGGGAAGGAGGAAGTTGGGGGGTTTCAGAGCATCAACAAGCAGTTTTTGGACATCACCAGTGTGTCCAAGGATTCAACTCCATTTTGACACTGTCTGGAGATAGCATCAATTTCCACAGGCTCAAGGTTCAGTACTACAAAGCTGCCCCCCCTTCCCCTTCAGATGCCAGCAACAGTTGTTACCTGTACTTCTCACCAACTAAACAGCTCAGACAGAAGGTTCTAAAGACCCTCTCCTTGGGTTCGATTAATTTGTTAGAGTGACTAACAGAACTCAGAAAAACATGTTACTTATTAGATCACCAGCTTATTATAATAGGATCTAACTCAGGAACAGCCAGATGGAAGAGAGGCACAGGACATGTGGGGAAAGAGTGCCGGCCTTCCATGCTTTCTTCCAGCACCCCACTCTTCCTAAATCTCCACGTGTCTGCCAACCCATAAGCTCTCCCAACCCTGTCCCTTTGGGTTTTATGGAGGCTTCATTACATAGTCATGGTTGACTAAATCGCTGGCCATTGGTGATTGATTCAACCTGGAGCTCCTCACCCCTTCCCAGAGGTTGGGGTTGGGGTGGAGGGTTGTGAAAGTTCCAAGCCTCTAATCACAAGGTTGGCTTCCCTGGCAACTGGTCTCCATCCTTAGGTACCTGAGGGCTTGCCAAAAGTCACCACTATGGCTCTAATCACAGGAAATCCCAAGGGTTTTAGGAGTTCAGTGCCAGGAATGAGGTAAAAAACCAAATATACACAGTATTTTTTAATATAAATCACAATTTTACACCCCCAAACTGAGAAGTTATAGTCTTAGAGGAGGTAGTTATTCCTCCTTCAGAAAAGAGCCATTTGAGTGTTTTGCCTTTGATCAATGTTTGCTCAGAGTTTGTCATGTTCCGTTTGATGGAGATGATCTTGTTAGTTTTAGAATTCTATTTCCATCATGTAGATTTTTGAGTAAGATAAGTAGAAAAGATAATCTGCACAAGACATTATTTTCCCCTGTCATTTTAAATTGTATTTAATTCATATAAGGTGCTTAAGAGGGAAGAATTAGCATAAATGTGAGAGACACGGAGTATGGAGAGATTGGAAAGGAGAAACCAAGATAAACAAAGCAACTCTATCCTAATAGAATACAGAAGGTTTTGAAATGTTGTGTATAACTTGTGAATCCTTTCATATTCTATAAGAAAGGCTTTCTGTATCTTGGTTTGAGCAAGTACTCTGTTACTCTAAACATGAAAGGGGGAAATGATAAGGCCAGGTTGTAAAGCAGATATTCACTCTTGCCCAAGACTGTGGAGGTATGTTATTTATTAAGCTGTGATGACAAATGCCTTTGTGTAGTCAGATGCTGTGCTTTCTGGAGTACTGGTCCCTTGGAAAATCAAATTCAAACTAATGTATTAAATTAACCCAGCATTAATCACCAGAAAACGTCTAGAGGCAAATTATTGAAGAGGGCATTTAAATGAAATGAGAGACTTGAAGATTACAGGGGGCTGGGCATATGAAGAAAAGCAAGGATAATTGCATTCTATTTTAAGCAAAGACCATGGAAATCTCTATTTGTTTTAGTTATGACAAAAATCAATTAGTCTATGTTTGAAAATGTTTCTGTCAAGCTGTACCAAGTCTAGGGGAAATTGTTACATTTGTCACTACTAATAAAATAGTTTTTCAGTTAATACTTAGTTTTCGCTAAAGAATATCATTTCAAAAAAACCATCCATCCATAGAAAAGTCTATCCTTTTCCAATGTGCTGATTTCTAGCTGGTGTCACAGAAATGTGATCATGAAAATGAGGGACAATGGGTGTGTGTGTCAGTGGGACGCAGTTACCAGAAGAGTGATTTGGGAGCTACCTGCCCAGGTTGGAATTCTCCTTCACCACTCGCTGTGAGACCTCAGACAGCTCTGTAATCTCTCTGAGTCTCAGTCATCTCAAATTCAAACACTTTAAAATGGAGTTCACAGTGTCTACTTCGTAGGACTTTTGTGAGACGTCGACAATATAAAGCTTATGTAAATTCTAATGATAATACCTAGCAGAAAATAAGTACTTGATGTATCAGTTATAGATGATATGACGATGATGATGATGACAATGCACTGGAACTCTGTGAAAATGCACATAGTTCCATGACAATAATTTTCATTAGATTATTAATATACCCATACATATTATCTGCATGAGACCACTCTCTCCTCAGCCTCCACCCTCACTCCTCTCCGGCAAAAGCAAAAGGGGGCCCAAACCTCTGCATCCTCCTGACAAGATGCCTCACCCTCCCTTCTTGACTGACCTGAGACTGACAACACCAAGGTTATTGTGCTTTTTGTATGTTTTCCTCCGTCACCAAATAAAGCCCACAACTTCCAGGTTACCCTCAACTTCCAACTCCAGTTCCCCAGAAATTCCTTATGCCTCATCTCTCATTTCTGTCTAATTCCTAAAACCCACCCACTCTTCCTTCTGAAATTCAGTCAGCCATCAGCAAAATTCCTTATATTCTTTATCTTTTTTCCATATTTCTCCTCCAGCTTTCTTCTTGACTGAAACCTAACTTTCCTGGCAGTTCCACCAATTCGTATCTGTTTTGTCTTTCACTCCCCCCTATTACTGGAACTGTGTACTCCTTGCTGCTTCTAGAATATCTTTTTCCTTCCTCCATACAAACAAAAACAAAACAGAAAACTTTGAATCTCCTGTAGTTAAACTATACTACCATCTTGTCTTGCTGTAATCATTTATCATTGCCAAGGTGTCACTCAAATTACTCCTTGAAGAGTTTAGCTCCTGGCTGTCAGTTTCCATAATGGCATACCTGGGAGAATTCTTTGTAGTTTAAATTTTTATGTATATGACTATTCCAAAACCCAGATTCTTAACTCCTTAATTCTCTAAAATAAATTTATTCACAGCCAAAACTTTATGGCCATATCCCAGGCTATTACCCAAAACTACAAACCCCCACAAACCTCATTTTCAAGTACCGTATTTCCCCATGTATAAGACGCACCCTGTTTCGAAAAATTTGGAGTCTAAGAACTGGGTGCGTCTTGTACAGTGGTTGTAGATCTTTATTTACTTGCATTTCCCACTTTTTTTCGTGCTCATACAAGCACTGTATAAGACACACCCAGTTTTTAGACCCCAAATTTTTCAAGAAAGGGTGCGTCTTATATATGGGGAAATACAGTATCTCATTCTGCATCCAAATTACCTATCTTTCTACCTCCGCCCATTTAATGCCTCAACTTCTACAAGTGTTCAACCCATAAATACCTAGTCTATTAATCCCGCCTCCTTTTCATTGCCCTTTATTTTCCTCAATTTTTTACTTCCCTCTCTAACCAGTTGAAACATCATGGTCCAAACTGTAATCACCCCTTGCATTCACCTCAAATCTTTTGTCCCTCTCTTGCCCCAACTTACTTGGCTAAATTGAATGCTTTTGCCATTCCATAGGTGAAAGGGGACTGGAGAAAACTACAGGCATGCTGGCTAATATCACATTCAACTGATATCCACTCATCTCAAATTGACCCTCCATGGCAACCCTTCAACCTTTCCTCAGAGACAGCCATTTCATAAGTTACCCTCTTCCCAAACCCCTAACCCCTCCTCCCCAATATTTATGTTCAGATGATGAGCTTGCTTCCCTTTTAACAAGAAAACAGAATAAATCAATGAGGATTTCCACAATTTCCCATATCTGTGCCTTGCTTTCCTCCCTGTTATGATGGCTGAAGCGTGTAAAACCCCAGCGAAGGCTTCCCATTCCATCTGTCATTAGCGCCTTACCTATGCAAAGAAGTCATTCCATCAAGTCCCCGCTTTTCCTGAGGTATCATCAATTTCCTCTTTGCTACAACACTCCAATAAGCACACAGACCTACTATCTACTATCAGCTCTACTATCTTAAAAAAATTTTTAAGGAAAGCTTTCCTAATGCTGTATTCCCTTTCATTTACCACCTTACTTCTATGATACTTAAAAAAAAAAAAGAAAGAAAGAAATTTATTAGAGTTGCCTCTGTTCACTGTCTCCAATTCCTTATCTTCCCTGTCTCTCAAAAGCCTGATTCAGATCAGGGTTTTGCCCCCCAAAACATCACTACAACTTTCAATGTCATCAATGATCTCTTGTTGCTAAACCCAATGATTACTTTTCAGTCCTGCTTCCACTCAGCTCATCATTAGGGTGCTACATCTCAACTAACAGTAACTCCCATTTCTACCGACTGAAAAAAACCAAAAAGCATCATCCAAGACTTCTCTGCATCCCCCACACCCCACATCCATCAGTCATTAAATCCTGTCAGCAGTGTCTTAAAAAACAATCTGGACTCTGACTCACCACACCCATGGCAGTCACCGGAGTCCATGCCATCACCGCCTCTGGCTGGATGGTTGGTAGGACTTGCGGTCTCCTTGCTTCTGTCCTTGTCCTCTACAGCCTGTTCCCACAATAGAAGTGAAACCGACCCTTGTAAAACATAATTGGTTTCCACCCCCTCCCCCTCTCAAAGTAATCTATACCAGAGATCATCAAACTACTGCCTTCAGGTCAAACCAGACAGGTAGCAAACAAGCCAAAAATCACTGTTACTATTTTTAGGGCGTGTAGAAGCAGGAGCAAAAGTGGAAGAAGAAAAGAAGAGAAGAAGGGAAAAAAGGAAGAGGAGGAGGAAAAGAAGCAGCAGAAAGAACAGAAGGGAGGAGGATGTGTGACAGAGACCTATGCATCCTGCGAAGCTGAACGTATTCACTACCTGGATCTTTATTTGCCTCCCCTGACCTACACAAGCTTTCTCTCTCTCTCTCTCCCTCTCTCTGACTTCCTCTAGATTAACCATATTAATATTACCACTCCCCCTACCAATATTCCATTGTGTTTCTGTCTCAAGGCTTTTGCACTAGCTATTCCCAATGCTGTGCTTTCCCTACATAGCCATGCATAGATGGGCATCTTCTCCATATTTCTGGTCTTTGTTCAAACTGCCCCCCTTTCAATGAGACCTTTGTTGACTGCCTCTTTTAAAACTACAACCCTTCTCCCTAGCACTTCCCTGTTTCATTTTGCACTAGGCACTTATCACTGTTGTTCACAAATTGGCCCCCCATACACGGAGGGCAAGGAGAGGTCAAAGGGAGAGGCAGACCACTCCAGGTTGGCCGGTGTCAGTTCTAATGAGCAAGGAAACTTAGACATGAGGTTTGTCTTGGGTGGCTGCAAGATGATTCGATCTCTGCACCCATACACCAGAATCTTAAAAGTTTATGTAGAGGGGCCGGCCGAGTGGCTCAGTTGGTTAAGAGCTCGCACAAGAGTGCAAGCTCTGAGCAACAGCGGTTTGATGCCTGGCCCCAGGTGAGCTGCCGCTGAGCTACCAACAGGTGGCAGAATGGCTCAGCTAAAAAAAAAAAAAAAAGTTTATGTAGAGGCCTTAACGGGGTTTAGTCACATATACTAGTCATCCAGATGACTAGTATACCACCACATTGTTCTCTCGAGGCTGCATCCTTGAAAATGGCTCCCACTGTGGGAATGGTGGCTGGAACAGAGGAGGGGCTGAGGAGCCTCCAACTGCCCAGATCCAGCTCGTGGGTCAACCAGGGGTCATGTCCTCTCAGTGAG
Source organism: Hipposideros armiger (assembly GCF_001890085.2). Classification (NCBI taxonomy): domain Eukaryota; kingdom Metazoa; phylum Chordata; class Mammalia; order Chiroptera; family Hipposideridae; genus Hipposideros; species Hipposideros armiger. Next base: position 151,168 of record NW_017731551.1, on the reverse strand, counting down.
GTCCTCCAACAATCACTATTTTGCACACTGTATATTTAACTCATGTTTTATTGACTGTCTACTTCCAACTAGGATCCATGAGAATAGGGATGTGTGTTCAATGTATTCACAGCTATGTACCCAGCATGTAGGACAGTGCCTTACATGTAGTAGGGGCTCAAAAAAATATTTGCTGAACCAAAGAAATAATATACTGTGAACGCTGTTAAGTTTGGGTCATATAAATTTGTGTGTTCTTTGCAGTCTTGCAGCTAAGGTTAATAAGTGAAAAATGCCTACGTTTTCCTTGATTTGCAATATATTTTGGTTGTGTCTGTTGTTACAAGTCTCATTCTTATATTTACCTGAGCTGAACCCAGTACAAGAGGCAGGAATTCTCAGCAGGCATAGACAAGAGTAAACCGTTCTGTTATGCCTTTCAATAACTGCTTTCCTTTGTCTAATCTCCTAACAATAAACTGTCCCTCTTCTATTCACATATCTCTCTGCTTTTCTCACCCCGTTCACATCCTCTCTTTATTTTCCATTTCAAAAATATTTATAAAAGAGACAGAATAAAAGAACTAACTAAAGCAGGAAAACAAAAAGATAAAATACTTTATGTTGTAAGTTAAAGATTCAGAAATAAAGAGTAAATTAATGAAAGAGTGGGCAAAAGATCAGAAAAGTGAGCCAGGAGGCCACTCCCGTTTAAAGACGGAATGGCCATCGTCAATCGCCCTACACAAAGGTGCTGGCATGGATAAGAATGCTGGGATATGGGGCTCAAAAAAGATGTTAGTAAGGGCACACGGAAAGCTTGAGCCTCATATTAATCAAGTAAAAACTGCTACTTTCATTCATGACCATCAAGTCCTTAATTACACATGTAAATAAAAAATAAAGTATAAATCAACCTTAGTTTGTCCTCACTTCCATGACAGTCATCGAAATCCATACTCTATTGATGATGAATTTATAGAAACATCCTTGATTACAAATTTCAGGACAATAAATTATCAACTGATCTCAGACATCTGAGACTCCTTTCCATTCATAATCCCACCAAGTTAATTCTACTACTTTCCATTCCTGTGAAACATAATCTCCTGGCCTTCTCTGGTTACATTCTCTTTTTTTCCCTTTGGATGATTATGACTTCCGCCCAGTAATGTCAGAAGCTGTCATTGTCAATAACAGTCATCAGGAAACAGATGACAAACCAAAATTAGACAATCTGAGGTGAGTTTAATGAAGGCCTGTTTCCAAACATATGGGCAAGGCTTAGGGTGACAAATGCAATGACGCAGTACTCCAAGGTTACTGAGATTGGGGCACTACTCTTAGACCTGAAAAAGGCAAGGAGCAGGAGTAATAAAAGAACTCAGAGTGCTCTATGGAAGGGCCACCCAAGAGGAATTGTGACCTTCAATAGAGGACAGAGCCCACCCACAGGGGCCCCAGACTCCAGATCTCCTGTTGGTGCGTCCCACTGACAAAATCCAACCACAGCCACAGGACAAGGAAGACTGTTGATGGAGTCCACACACGGAGTTCTCCCAGGGCAGGGAACAATGGGAAAGACAAGAGTGAAAATGGATCCGAGCATTATATGTCACCATTAGTAAAGTGCGATCTCTGAGTCAAATACTTTTCACCAACAGTTCCCCAATCCATCAAAATACTCAGGGTCACAGAGAAAGAATGAGCCTGTTCAAGAAACGGCATACAGCTTTCAGTTCACACTGCACAAGACAGTTGATAGCGGGGATCAGACTCTCATTCCAGGTAAATCCCTGGGAGGATTTCTGTAATTTCTTCAGGTTAAAAGTTAATCACGACATGTTCATACATTTGTCAGACAGCGTGACTATCAGGGCATACAAATCTTTATTAAATACACCTCGTTCTTGGCACCTCAAACACAAACTCAGTGGGTTTCTGAATGGGGATGACAAGTCCCTGTGTCCCCTTGCTCCTTCCAACCTTGCTCTGTCCCTGCTCCCATTCCGGGTCACCGTTCAGCATACTAATGGCAAGCCAGCTTTTACCCAAAGTGCCTGTTTCGTATGCTGTCATATATAGACTGCCAGTTGGATCTCGGCCAGTGGAATTAAATGAAATGGGTTTCTGTCAGGCTGAATACTAATTATGTCTTCATGCCAAGGCTGGGTCTGCATAATGACATCATTTGCAAGTAGGCTAGCAGTTGAAGCTCAGAGTTTGCTCTGCTATTTACGGATGTAAGCACAATGATTCCAGGACTGTTTCGTCTACCTGTTTCGCATTGGTTTCTTTGATAGATTTGGCTTTAAAAATCCAAGGTTTTCTCTGGGCAACATTGCAGATTAAGTACATTTTTCACCACCTAAGGTAGTTGTCCTCTCAGTTCAAGGCTTCAAACCCACACCTTTGTGTCCCAGGGAATTCGGGACACTAATTTTTTTGTATTGTCAAGAGCCCGAGATCCTCTTCTGGTCACTCATATACAATCTGATTCTCTCAGACTATAGGTTTACGTCTATTGGTAATTCTCAAAATTTTCCCAATTTGTGCACTGTCTGCACCTTGATCTCAGCAGCCCGTTAGAAATTATAACATTCTTCACCCTTCAAATGAGGTTTACATCTCTTACAGCATTTACTGTGTTCAATTAGCTGAATTACAGCAGGTCCTCAAGTAAAGTCATTTCATTCAACATCATTTAGTTATAATGTTGATGAAAAAAAACATCGATTCCTGGCTGGGGCCACCGTCTGGGTGACATTTACACATTCTCCCCCTTGTCAGCATGTGTTTTCTCGGTGACTCCGGTTTCCTCCCACATCTGGAAGATGTGCACATGTGGTTCACTGGTGTGTCTACACTGGCCCCGACTGAGTGTGGGAGGGTGTGAGCATCCCTGCCACGAAAGGGCGTCCTGTCCAGGGTGGGGTCACCCTGAGCTGCCAGGACAGGCTCCAGCCACCTGTGACCCTGCACTGCAATCAGTGGGTTGGAAAATAATTCCCTTCCTTGTTTTTATTCGCCTCTCTTCAATAGATGTACAGCTCACGTTTATTTCAATGTTTAGCATTAGAAGTGTTTTGGGTCTTTATTTAGAAGTTGGGTGGTGATTTTGTGACTATAAATATCATGGGAACTTAACCTTTGTTTATATCAATTAGCCTGGGGTAAAAATAGTTTCATTATAAGTGGTTTTGCTTAAAGTTGCAATTTACAAGAACTTAGCAACAATGTTAAGTAAGGACTTCCTGTATTAATAAATCCATGTGATGATCATAATAAGAATCCCTCTGTTCTCTCATTTTTCCTTCAGTTGGCATTTTAAGTTTTTCTACAGGAGTAACTTTAACAGGGGAATAAAAAGACAAGGGAGAGACTACTGTTAATGGAGGCACACTGGGAATACAAGTTTAGGTCAGGGCAACACATATGGTGTCCATTCAATTCATCACATACATTGCAGTCTTTCAGAAGTTAAGGCACTTACTTGCTCATTCGTATTAAGTATAGAAAGACTAACATATGTGAATCTCCTAATTATATGGAATCATGGAAAAAGAATCAGGCAGTTTGTCAAGAGATGCTATGCTTGGGTCAGTCTACATTGACCTACAGAGGTGTGCAGCCTTGGCAAACCATTGAACCGTCCTGGCCATTCAATGATGAGAATAAGTGACCACTGGTTTATATAAGCTCTAAAATTATTTTCTCATCCCAGGCTATCAAAGATTCATATTAAAATCATTCTTTTAAATTCTAAAAATGATTTACTGCCAACATACAAACAGAATTGCTTCTTACTGCTGTTGGAGAATAGCCATCATCCCCTAACATTGTGACACGTGGCGGTAACAAGTTAGGAACCCAAGACACTGGTGATTTTTAACCTAAATACTTGGTCTATAATTAGAAACTACTTTTTCCAAATGAGTGATCCATCCTACTTATCCCACAGAGGTCCCTTATATGGCTTATATCTATGTTTAATTGAAAGGGAGCTTATGTTCCTTTCCACTATAATATGTAGGAGCAGAAAAAAAAAGCATACTCAAAAATCAAATGTCAACAACGTTCAAGACAGTGAAATATAGTCTGAATACTCTGAGGTCAGATCTCCAGACCAGCGCCCAGGGCAACTCAGTAGCAATCCACCATTGACTCTTTTGTCAAAAATTTCTTTTCTTTTTCTTTTAAAGTTTATTGGGGTGACAAGTGTTCATGGGTGGTGAACACACAATGTGATATACAGATGATGCATTACAGAATTGTACACCTGAAACGTATGTAACTTTACAACACTTGTCAGCCCAATAAAAATTTCTTTTCTTTTATTTGCTTTTACTACTATAGCTACTAGGCATGACTGCAAGTAACTCTCCTGGAATTGAAAGGCTCTAAGCTTTTAAAATTTATGTTCTGATCCACTTGGCGAAAAAAAATTATCTTCATTTGCCCAAGACTTTTGTTGTTGTATTGGATAATAATCCAACACAAGAGTGATCATTAAAATGTTCTTAGTGATACCATTCAGTATGTGATATGTACTTTATTTCGTAGAACTGATTTTTTTTCTTATACTTTAAAGTTCGAGCTCCTCAGGTTCACTAGATTTCCCAAAAGAGGGGCCAAGATGCTGACCAGAGATAATCAGCTCCTTGAACTTTGTGCAAACATGGTATGTACAATTGCGTTTTACATGGTGTCCACGCCATAAAAGAAATTATTTAAAAATTAAAATATCTTCCACATAGGGTTGGCCAACAGATAGGAAGCCAGGTCAAATGAGCAATAGCTCCTTATCCAACACCATCTGGAAACATGACCATCACCTTCAAATGTTTTGAGAAATACGAAGGTCAGTGTAAAAAAAATCCTTTGTGCTGTCTTATGATGCCATCAACTCTTTGGGAAACATGTTCCCCTGCCCCACCTTGCTCCCCAAATAATTTAAGGTGGTATTCAACGACAAATAAAACATTGGGGAGTTATACGACTACGTGTAGATAAAGAGTACATGGAAGATGGTAGGTTCCTACGGCTCCATGTCATGATCACATATCAGGGTGTCAGAGAAGGGACTTCCAGTTAGAAAGTTGAACTAAATAATTTAGGAGAGTCATGGAACCTTAGAGCTAAAAGTGAGCTAACCTCTGGACCAATTATCTTACCCAATTGCAGAAAATCTCTTTTCAATAATTCTAACACACAATAATCAATAGTGTATGTTATTGTTTGTTGTGATCCATTCATGTCACTACATCCTGGAGCTGTCTGTTCTGCCGAAGGATAACCAACTGTGATCAAGTTCTTTAAATGGAGCTAAAATCTACCTCTATGTAAATTGCCTTCCCTATTCTGAGCTTTATAGCCTCCGGAATGGCTCCGGTAAATCCTATTCCTTCTGAATAGGAGCCCTTTCAGTAACTGAAGGCCGCTATTACTCTCCTGTAAATCTTCCCTGGCATAGTGATTAAGAGCTTGGGCTTTGAAGCCAAATAGAACTGGGTCTGAATCCCATACTCACAACACAATAGTTTTTGCTTTGGGATAAATTATTTGTATGCTCTGAGTCTGTTTCCTCAGTTTCAAATGGGGACATAATATCTACCTAAACAGGTTACTGTGAACATTTAAAAAATGATATAAATTAAGGACAGTAAATAAGTGTAATACTTGGGGCATAAGTTATGTTCAATAAACTTCCGCTCACATCCTCTTCATCCCCCGATAGCTGACATTTTCTTTAAATGGCATATATTCTAGATTCCTAGCTATCATATCACAAACCAATAGGCCCACTATAATTCCATATTCTAGAGGAGAATATCAAATCTTTTTAGAAATGAAATGCAGACATTCATAGCAATGGTTTTCAACCCTATGCGATTCAACACCTCTTTTTCTAATAAATATGCTGTAATAGTCTCTTATTATTCTTTAAATACATTAAAGAAAATTAATCTATCTGCAAAAATAATTTTTAAAAAGTCAATATAATATTCAAAGGATAATATGAGACTCTTTAAAGGTAACATATAAAACAATGTGTATTTTCATATACAAATGCTTACAGAAGACTACAATGATAGATATGACAAAGAGAAGAAATGATTGTACCTGTACATAAAATTTCTAGTAATGCATCAACTCCAAATGTCAGCTGATACAGGAGTGAATGTTATGACTACCATTGACATAATTTTCTGAAATTGCAAACAAGCTCCTTGTAAAGTTCTGAATAAAAACCAAAGTACAATCTTCCCTTTTACACATTGTTATATAAATGGAAAATTCACTGTACTATTAATACCTTGAAAAAAATACTGAGATTTTATGTTACATGAAATGTAACACAAGTTTTCAGCTTAGATGATTATAAATAATTTTTACCTATAATAACATCCTGCAGGCCATTGGAAGGTCATAAATGATATATAACAGTTCTTTGAAGTTTTGACCTTGCTCGTGCATTGTAGAACGTCTAGCATCCCTAGTTAGTAATGTTCACCTCCCCAAAGGGACCAGGCCTTTCTGCTGCTTTTTACATTCAGTTTGAGGATCTGGATACTGGTTCCTCAGGTATGTTCACTCACAATACATATTAACCTGTGCATGTCTTATTTGGGCATTTTTCTGTACATATGTTATACTTTGATAAAACCATTAGCATAATTTAAAAATTAGGAATAGGCTCGTGAGAACCTCTAGGTAGCTTTGTTGATATTTGAGAAGGTCCTAATGCTTGTTAGGTGTTTTCATATTCTTTTCATTATGCTTCAAATTTTACATGCATGTGACAAATATTTTTTGATGTGGATCCAATATTCCATAATAAAATACACTGATAAAAACTGTCAGCATTGTCTAATATCCTTTAATACACTTTGAGGTTTAGAGACTGCATAGCTTTCTATCCTCATTTGGATATTTCAAGTACTTCCAGTATTTCATTTCATGATACTGCAATTAGTATACATGTAAATAAATCTTTGAGTATATCTCTGATGGTTTCCTTAGGATATATTCCAAAAGTGGATAAAGGGGGTCAAAGTACATAAACATTTTGAACAGTATATTCAGTTTATCTGTTGGAATATTCTACAGATTAACTCTGCACTCTCCTCAGAAGCATGAGGTTTCATTTTTCTGCCAAACACTGGGATGAATATATACACAAAAACATATTAATATGTTTCTGTATTAATATTTATATATTTATTATATATAATTTGATTACAAGCTTGCAATGTTAAAGGAAGCATGTTATCACATTTTATTGTGCCTTTCTTTCGGTAACTTTTGTGTTGAATATTTTTCCCTATGCGTGTTTATTTTTAGTGACTTTTTTGGTTCCTGACCCTTATCATTTTTATTTATATTTAAGTATCCCTAGTGTTCTTATTGATTTGTAAGATCACTGATCATGTTTAATTCTGTTTTCTAAAGCCTATGACCCATATTTCATTAATTCTAGTATTTCATTTCTTTTGATATTTTAACTGCAAGCACATTTGCTAAGGCTTCAATCACATCCATTTCACCAAGCATCTCTTCACTGATGCTCAGAATAGTGTACGGAACAGGTTTTCTCATGACTTCCTTGGCTTTCTTAAAAATTTCAGCTTCAATACCATCAAAGGTAACGGAGCTCTCCCAGAGTTCTGTATGTTGTGACCCCTTTTGGGTTCTTAAAATTACCCTTGAAGGACATGCTGAGGGATGAAAACACAACTTTATGTGCAGCCCCTTCCCAACAGTACAGATTCAACATTCAAATTGGCCTCAGAGGCCACCAGAAATAACCCCACCAGGCTCTTTGTCCCTGTTTATGCCACTTACCACAGAAAACTACAGCCCCTCAACCCCCCTCCACACACACACACACACACACACACACACACACACACACACACACACACACACACCCACTACCACATTCTCTCTCATCACAAAACTGTTCTGTCGATTTGGCTTAGTAAGTCCCTGAAGTGTCCCAATCTTATCCTCCATCCTAAATTCCAAACTGAGTCGCTGTGCCCTCTGGGCCACATGGTCAGTCCCCTGTGTCCTCAGGCTTTTCTGGGAACCTTCCCCAAAGGCTGCTGCCCCGGGGATATTTCTTTCCATGCAATTCTTTCAAGGGTTACATGTAGGTCATTGTTCTTCATTTCTCCCTGAAACCATACATTTTTACAGGTATACAGAAATTTATCACCTCAGTCTTTGGAGATTATAGGACATGGATTGCTGTAAAACACCCACCACCCCATCCCCCCATCCAAACACTTCCTTCATAAGTCCTGGTACTTTTAATATCCAGATAGATGGTCATTCTAATACCTTGGCCTCTTGATTCATTGAACTCCTCTCTGGCAATGACCTTTTCCTTCACCCAACCCCCACCACTAATTCCCTTGATTGTATCTGAGATCTTGGGATGACCACTTCCAGCGTTCTCTCCAAATTTCAAGCATCGCCTCCATCCACAACCTTCCATATTTCCAGTTCACCTTTTTTGGCACTCTTCTTTGCCCTGCTGAAACCGTCCTTTCTTCCCCAGGTTAAATTCCAGTTCTACCACCCTCATCCCACCCTGCATTCACTCTCAACACTCCTATTCTTCTCTCTCCATTGGCCATGTCTGGAAATTCCCCAATTTTTGTCGTAGCCAACTCTTCACGAGCTTTTTTCCGAGGCCCCGATTGTATGAAGTCGGCCAGAAAAGATACAGTCAATCTGACTGGTCTCACTTAAAATTTCTGATTACTACTACTACCACTACTACTACTACTACTACTAATAATAATAATAGTAATAATACCAAATGACCCCAAGAGGCCACCAGCAATTCCACAATATTTCCCAGTTTTTCACTCCCCTGGGTAACTGCTGTATACTTTCCCTTCAGTCCTCAAGCCTTTAACTCCTTATAATGAACTTATTTATTATTTTACAAAGAATATAGAAACAATCAGAAAATGTCAGAATCAGAGTTAGTGAATGACAGAGGTGAGAGAGACCAAGGCAGACTGCCAAACATGCCGACTTTCCACTGAAATTTCAATTCCTCAGTTGAGCATTCAATCCTATCCATAAGGTGAATACCACTTATCCTTTTCAAGTTAATAACAAGAGCTCATAGAAATAAAATAGGTGCATAAAATTTCTTCGGACTTTAGTTTCTATATCAGTGAAAGTTATGTAGAGTAAATAACCTCTGTGGACCCAGCCAAATACAACATTCTATGGTTCTATACTATTTTTCATGCTGTAAATATCTCAAACTAATGCCCCATACTTACTAAAATAAGAAACAATAAATAAGGCTGGACTTAACTTTACTTTGTTTCAGATGTTATGCTCTACCCAGAAATCGCATCTCATGACCCTACTTGGCCACATCTTCAAGGGCATGTTCAAATGCCACTTTCTCCATAAAGGTTTGTCTGACACCATGAAGAACAATTATAATAAATGCACCCTCTGAACCTGCTATTCAATTTGCACTTACATAATAGTGCAATACACACTACCTTACATTTAAATTAGTTTTGTGCATTCCCATTTCATTCACTAAATGAGAAGTTCACTTAGTTAAGCGATTACATTTTACCCAGTTTACTATGCAGCCTACTTTGCTATAATGATTTATGTTGCAAATAATAGCTCAGTAAATTTTTTATAAATGAGTTGATTCTGAAACCACTAGCTAAATTCACTTGCATACATTTTTAGCTAATGGAAAAAAATTTAGCGCAGCGGTTAAGAGCTCAGATGGTGTGTATTTAAATCTCTACTAGCTACATAAACTCTCTGAGCCTTACTTTCTTCATCCATAAAATGGTGATAATAACAGTACCTATCTCTTAGGGTTTTTGTGAGAATCATTTGAATCAACTCATATAAAGAACTGGAAAAGTATCATTTTAAGCACTCAATAAATGTTAGTTATACTTGTATATTATAAAACAAAAATAAGGGGTTTCAAAGAGAGAATGTATAAATAAAATAATAATTACTAAACTAATTTCTAAATCAAACACATGCACTTTTGCGTGCTTTGCACAGGACTTCCTGGCAGGTGAAAAATAACAATAAATTTAATTAAGGGGTGACTTTTCTGTTCAGGATAAAGGACAGAACAGTTTTAATCCTGGCAAGAAGCAAGGTCTGGAAGCTTTTCCTATTCAATCATTTTCTTTAACATCAGTGAGTCGAGTGCTCCATTAGTTCTGGAGAGGAGAATATAATAGAATCAGTTCTATAATAGGAGCATTAAGCCTTTTTGCATTATAGGAAATTATTGAAAAAGGCTGCCAGGCTCTGAATTCCTTGCCAAAATATGGCTATGGATATTCAACAGTAACATCGAGCCTGATAAAAACTTTTACTTTAAATAGCTAGAAACCCAAAGGGCAGCATAGAATGTGAACGTCGGTGTTGAGTAAGAAGAGGAATGACACAACCCCATCTTAAAGCAGGTGCTTATCAGAAATATGACTTTATGTAGATGCTTTCATTTAGATAAAATGGTATCTCTATTGCTTGTTTTGAATTTACAGTGTAACTGTAACAATTGGAATTTCAGTCAACATCAGCAGTCTATGTAAAATACTGACATTTTTTTCTTTTGAATATTGACATCAGAGTCAGCTCTATCATAGTAAATTGAGGAAAAATTAACATCCTCCTTCTTTTTATTACCCTTTTTGAAAACTAGCTTATTTTCCTTCCATTATATTCTTATCACTACTACATTTCTTAAAGACACAGATTTGTCTATCCCTTAATGCTTTCCAATTTGAAAGGGGCCATGTTGGGTCAATCGGACACCCACTAGGAAAATTCTCATGCCTGCACTTTCCCGCCTGGCCCCAACCCCTTGTAATTAGTGATACCCTTTGCAGGGCTGATGCCATAGAGCAAAAACAAGGCAAATAACTGTCCAGAGGCAGGGAAGCCTCTGCAACAGTGTCAGAAGCCTCCAGAAAAGCGCTATCAGGCATGCAGCATGTTTCCGGGTGATGCTCCTATGCTTTAGGCTGAGAGAAAGCATAACTCATGGACAGGGCATGCAGGCATCTTTTAATAAAATATAAATTCATGAGGCTGACTCCACAACCATCCTTTCCTTATCAGACCTGTTCTGATGGCTTGATAGTCACACTTCTCACACATACCCTGCTCATATGCCCATCCACTTAAATGAAACACACACACCAGGGTAGCCCCAGACAAAATAATTCCCCAGCTGAGTTTCCTTCCTGCCTCTCATGCTGAATCCATGAATCCACATTCATGTCACCAGTGAATCCCGATAACTAACATCGGCTCTCACTTCCACGCCACATATAAGATCATCTGCTCCCCCTGTGGCCTCAGCATACTTTATCAGTCTGACATCTCAGTAGTCACAGAGACATTTTTAAATATAAAATTCAAAAGTGAAGGTGAAATTATTCAATGCCCCTACAAATGCATATCTTCCCAATAGCTTAAATCCAACAGATTTCCTATTTAACTTTCCATTTCATTTAAAAAGCCCTTGATAACAGTGTCCCGTGTTTTTTTTTTTTTTTGTATCATTTACATGAAAACCATCAGTGCCTTTTCAGATTGGTTCTTCACTAAGCATTAACAGATTTTAATTATTTAAAAAGAGAGAGTAATTTTAAAGACTCAATTAAAGAGAGAGGTGCTTAAAGATATGATTAAACTAAGATAAGGTTGAAGAAGTTTTACCCCACTTTTTATGAGACATATCTTCCCAGTGAGAAATCTAAGAATTCTTAACAGTATCAATACATGCTAACAGTACCGATTTTTCTACTGCAGTACTTCCCAGCATCCACTCACTCCCATATCCTTATCCTTGTATGATTTTTTAAAAAAAGTGTGCTTTACTTATAAAGGAAATCTAATTTGAGGTATTCGATTGGGAAGTTACAGAAAAGGGGGGGGGTGACTTGAGCCCCCCATTCCCCCAAACCCAGATTATATGTATAATAATATAGGATATACTTATATTAAGTGGTGAAATACACAAATAAAGAATATCGATATAAAGCAGTTTGAATGTACTTGTTTTCTTCATGGAGGAGTATAGAGCATGACTCTATAGAGTGTAACAATAAACATCCAAATACTATAGAATTACGGTTATGAGAAAGTGATACCTTACAGTAAAATAAATCACTACTTTTTAAATTAAAGCCAGATCCAGCAAACTTGGAAATAAAGGCACACCCTTTACATGGGAAAAGCGACCTAAACTAGGATCAGCATACATTCCCCACAAATCGCCTTCTCACTGAATATCACCTCTGTCCACTGCCGCCCTGGGGAGGAGCCGCTTCTGCTAAATCAGAACACTCGGGGTCAAGCTGGGCCACAAGACCCATCCCACAAGGACCTCCAAGCTACACTGAGATAGGGCTGAAACAGGAAGGCAAGTACCACAAGGAATCTCAGTCCGTAGACGACCTACCTTTCTTCCTTGTACTCTTCCTCCCTCCTCTTTCTTTTCCTCCCCTCCCTTCCTCTCTCTCTCCTTCCTTCCTCTCTTCCTTCCCTTTGTTTCTACTTTATCCAGCTGGAGTTGTGTCTCTGCCACAAGTGGGGTCTATGCAGATATCAGACATAGGAGCTCACATGCATGCACTTGTTGGTTTGCAAACCTGGGAGTTCCCTGGGTGAAATCTGAAACTGGCCCCCATATGGAAAGGGCAGGGGGAGACCAAAGAAAATTGGTAGGTGGCAGCTCTAATAAGCAAGGTTACTTACAAGGCATGTCTTGGGCATCCACAAGGCAAGTCCATCTCCCCACCTGCCAGCCAGAATCTTCAAGTTTATACAGAGGCCTTAACAGGGTTGTCATGTATTCAGTGCAGATGGTCTCAATAATACCGTAGCCCCTCAAGGCTGCACCATTGAAAATAGTTCCCACTATGAATGAAAGAGGGGCTATGCAGTAAATCTGACAAGCTCAGTGACTGAAAGTAACCTCATGGGGTGATCTGATCATAAATTCCAAACTGGGCAGGTCATGGTGGGTAGTCACACCCAGAGCTGTAACTTCCTTAGTAAAAGGTTTTTCTTTGCCTTAAGCAAGCCCTGTTCATTGTTCTTGTGCATCCAGTTAACACACCTTTGAAATGCCAGTGATCCTCTTTTTCCATACCCCTCAGAGAAGTATATGATCTTGTCACCCATATACCATCCCTATTTACTCTAAATGTTAAATGTTAACTATCTGCTATGCACAAATGTAAAGAAGTATGTATCCCCCCATTTCACTTTTTATCCAATCATAGAAATGTCCACTCCTTGTTTTCTCCCATCTCCTTAATCTACCACCAATGGATTTCTTGTAATCTTCCTTACATTCCCTCCTTTGATTCCAAATGCTTAAAAAGAACTACACAACTGCCATTCTTCAGAGCATTTTCTCAGTCCTTTGAGATCTTACTCCTGGGCATGTCCTCAGTTTGGCTCAAATAAACTCTAAGGCACTCTTATAAAACGTTCTATAGGTTTGGACATTCTTATGTTGACACGACTGTGGGAATGATGGACAGAACATATATTCTAAGAAGAACAGGGGAGGGACCAAGGAGTCTCCAATTCCCCGGGTCAGCTCATGGATCAAGCAGAGGTCATATCCTACTGATGACCTCCTCTTCCAACGGTATTTGGGAAGTGGTGCCAGACGGTCAATATAATCTGACCAAACATGAATCCACTAAGGCTCCTATCATCATTCCTGATCCTTGGAGAGCTGACCACACAGGCTGCTCCAGAGATGGTACTCATATCTGTTGATATGGCACCTTCAGGTCTGACAGCACTTTCTACTATGTCTCTGTCATCTTAAGTGTAAAGCAATCATTTGGCATGTTCCCTAGGAGCTCTGTGCTCCCAGAAACTGACTCAAGTCTTGTTCTCAGATCCCACAGACCTATCAAGGAGTTCTTTCTTCATCCCAAGGTTTATCTAGGGGAATAGCCAACCTGGAGAAATTGATGATTCTGTTCCATTTGCTTCCACTTTAAGCTGCTCCCAATTCTCTTACCCTTGTTGTATGTCATTTTATTTTTCCTCAGGACCTAAGCTTTTGAAACACAGCTTAAAGAGAAAATTCTTTTTTATTTTGAGTTACGTTGTTTTATCTATCCCTAAAGATAAGGAACATGGAACAACTGAGCTACTCTAATGGTGGGAGATCAATGAGTTAATAAAAAATGTAAAAGAAAATAAGTAACTGAAAATGAAACTTTAAGAAAGGCTAAAGAAAAGCAAAATTAAGATAAACATGTAAAGTAACTTGAAATTAGATTATCTTTCCTACAAAGAATAGTTGACTCTTTAGCTATGTCTTCTAATCAAGTTTCTTTTATGGTTTTCTGTAGCCAGACACTTTCTTCAATATTTGCCACCTAAATGCAGCTACTCTAACCTCTGCATGCTCTACTAACTGCAAGGGAGCAAGTAATCCAGGCATATAAAGCAGTCTCACCTTGTCAAGGTCCCCCTTCTTGATCCTGTAACCGATCTAGATTGTGAGGAAACACTAGGATATAAGTTTTATAAAGTTAGGGACTTTGTCTTGTCATTTCTAATTGCATGCATTTAAGACAGAGCCTGGCCCATAGCAGCTCCTCAACAAATATTTATTGGATAAATAAATCCCATAAGATCCCATTTGTATTTATATACAGGAAGAAATATTTCAGTAATTTTTGTTCCCAAATATTACTCATTATTCTGACACTATCTGAGTCACAATGTTACAATAAATAAACAAATGGTAGAAAACTCTTTGAGTACAGGTTGACAACTGGGATTAGGGCAGGGTCAAGGTTTCCCCTAGCAGCCTAGGGGACTGCCTTCCTCCATTACAGCCCAGAGATCTATAGATTTTACCAAAATTTCAGATGAACTCTGAGGATGTACTAATTGTATAACAGGTATGCTGGAGGGAAAAGCTTTTTTCAGAGATCTTAACCCATTCAGATAAAAACAATAGAAGCTATAGCTCCTCGTCTCCCTCCAATATATTCTGAACCATAAAAAATGTTTTCCATGAGGAGGATTCACTCTGCTGACCATTCACAGTTGTCTTCTCCTGCTCCATTAGTCCCTCTCCATTTTACACTCTAAAAACAGAACACAGAAGTAGACTTAAGATCCAAGTGCATCCAGACAATTTCTTCATATGAATCTGAGGCTCATGAGTTTTCTTATTCAGCTGATATGTTAGATACTTTTTGTGATACTAAAACTGTCCAGAAGCTGAGTGCTTCATCAATAGTTTCTGGTCCTAACCCTGAGTTTTCTTCTCCTCTAATCTTTTCCTCAAAGATCTAGTTGGCATGACTCAACAAAATATCCCTTTAGTCACCAAGTTAAATTCACTTCAGTAAACTTACATTTTTATACCAGAGGAGTGTGTTTTATTTTTCCACTAGAGACTGTAAATGGGATATTTAATAGAAAATACATCTGGAGCTATTGCTCAAGTATTATATATTAGAATACCCTGCCAGAGGAGAATGAAACACACATCCATTATTAGTTCCACAATAATGTTAATAATATGAGCCAAACTCAATAAGCCTAACTAAATGTGGATCTACAGAGTAATCTCCCGGATATGGGATAAGTGCTACACAAAATGATTCATTTTAACACGCAGCAGTGCAGAACAATCTCATGTGATGAGGTAGTTACATTCTTAGAATACTGCAGCTCTTATTAAAATGCTTTGTATAAAATGAACACATGCAAAATTTGGATTTGCATCTCTAAATCCAAAGCTATGTGGTATTAGAAAATAGATAAAAGAGGGTCAAAATGTAGGTAAATGCTGTGCTTGCATCTTCTCACAGTCACATCAAAATTACAACTAAACTACAGAATAATCATCATTGACACAATCATGTGAAGTCTAGCTGAACATGAGTCCTTCAAATAAAGACATACAGAAGAAGCCATGTAGAAGCTGGTAGGAGGGCCAGAGAGGTGGAACAGGCTGGTCCCACGGCCATGATTAGCATTTAAAAATCAGGAGGGACAGGAGATGAGATGAAGCAGAGGATCGAATCAGAGATTTAGAATGTGGAAGAAAATGCCCAATCAAGACAGCAAACAGAAAAAAGAATCCAAAGAAAATGAGGATAGTTTAATGTGCTTCTGGGACAACATCAAGTTTACCAATATTTGTATCATGGGGGTACCAGAAGGAGAAGAGAGAGCAAGGAATTGAAAACCTATTTGAAGAAATAATGATGGAAAACTTCCTTAACCTGGCAAAGGAAATAGACATATCAGCTCAGGAAGTGCAGAGAGTCCCAAACAAGATGTACTCAAAGAGGCCCACACCAAGACTTATCATCATTAAAATGCCAAAGGTTAAAGACAAAGAGAATCTTAAAAGCAACAAGAGAAAAGCAGTTAGTTACCTACAAGAGAGCTCCCATATGACTGTCAATTGACTTTGCAGGCCAAAAGGGACTGGCAGGAGATATTCATGGTGATGAAAAGCAAGGAACTGCAACCAAGATTACTCTACTCAGCAAAACTATCATTTAGAACCAAAGGATAGATAAGGAGCTTCCCAGACAAGAAAAAGCTAAAGGAGTTCATCACCACCAAACCAGTACAGTAAGTCCCCAACTTATAAACATTTGAGTTGCGAACAAATCGCGGAAGTAGCTCACGTGTCTGCTGGACATTGTCACAATTGTGCTGCTGTGTGCTTACTGTACAGTGTGATAGTGTACAGTAGAGTGCTTAATCAGAGCTCAGGATGTCCAGAACCAAGAGGAAAAGCAGTGGTGATGTGGAGGGGACTGCTAGGAAGCGCAAAGATTCACTTTGTCGGACTTACGAACGAATCCGATTTACAAACGTTCTCCAGGAACGGAACTCGTTCGTAAGTTGGGGACTTAATGTATTACAAGAAATGTTAAAGAGGCTTCTATTAAGTAAAAAACAATAAAAAATATAAATAATAAAATGCAATAACTACATATCTATCAACAATTACTTTAAATGTAAATGGATGAAATGCTCTGATCAGAAGACATAGGGTGGCTGAATAGATAAGAAAATGAGACCCACATGCTGTATACAGGAGGCCCACTTCCAACTGAAAGACACACACAGACTGAAAGGGGATGGAAAAAAATATTTCATGAAAATGGAAATTAAAAAAAAAAAAAAAAAGCTGGGGTAGCCATACTTACACCAGACAAAATAGACTTTAAAACAAAGGCTACAACAGGACACAAAGAAGGACCTAGTAATCCCACTTCTAAGTATTTATCTGAAGAAACCCAAAACACTATTTTGAAAGGACTTGTGCATCCATATGTTCACTGCAGCATTATTTGCAAAAGCCAAGATATGGTGGCAGCCTGGGTCCATCAATGGATGAATGAATAAAGAGGAGGAGGTACATAAATACAATGGAATATTACTCACTCAAAAATAGAATGAAATCTTACCATCTGCAACAACATGGTGGACCTAGAGGGTATTGTGCTGAGTGGAATAAGTCAGACAAAGACAAATGTCACATGATTTCACTTATATATGGAATCTAAAGAACAAAACAAAAACAGATTTGAGGGTTGCTACATAGGAGGGGAGGTTGGGGGGATGGATGAAAAAGGAAAATAGAATAAGTACAAATTGGTAGTAACAAAACAGTTATGGGGATGTAAAGTATAGCATAAGAAATATAGGCAATAATATTTTAATAACTATGTATGGTGTCAGATTGGTACTAGATTTATCAGGGTGATCACCTTGTAAATCATATCAATATATAATCACTATGTTGTACACGTAAAATTAATATAATGTATGTCAATTGTAACTGAAAAAAATTTTTTTAAATTATTTTTTTAAATGCAGCATTCCTAGTTAAATTTGAATTTCAAGTAAAATATGGAATTTTTATTTTATTTTATTTTACTTTTTTTTACCACATTGTCTCAAACATTGCCTGAGACATGCTTATTTGGGGAAATTCAAATTTATCTGAGCATCCTGGCATCTTGCTGTGGTGATGAAAATGTTCTTAGTTTTGGTTGTAGTGATGTTTACTTAGTATACTTTTCCTAAATACACACTGTATTGTTTGTAAATCATACTTCAATAAATTTTTTAAAACAAAAAAGATAGAAGATTAGAACCTATTGATAATCTCTGAATTAATCAGAGCCCTCTCCAGAAGTTCTGTAACAAGACGCATTTCCTGAAAGCAGCCTCCTCTCTTGTCATTGCAAGATTTGCCGATTTTGTTATTTTTGCTTGGGATAGCCTTCCGATCATTCAAGTGGTTCTTACTCTCTGTTAGAACTCAGCTGATACATCAGCTTTCACAGGAAGATTGATCTAAATCTCAGTCCCCTAGCCATGCCTGTTGCCTCTCCTCTAAGTTCCCAATCATCACTGGGCAAAGCATCCTTATAGGATTTATCACAATGTCCGTATTGTATGTGTATTTGTTGTGATGTCGCATTATGTCATAAGCTGCTTCAAGACAATAACCATGTCCTTTTCTCTCTGGTTCCTGACCTTGTATTTGGCCTGGAACATAGCAGGAACTCAGTAATTATGTGTTGATGCCTCTTTCTTTGCCAACTCTTTCTCAGAGCTGAGGCCTCAATTTAAATATGACTTTCTCAAAAGGGTTCCCTTAACACTTCAGGTTACTGTGATACCCTTATGAGGATTTTCATAGTAGCTTTATCAAAATTGTAATCATGTAGCTATTGGTGTGATGATTTGTTTACAATCTTCACCCACTAGGCTAAATGTTTTATGAGGACAGACACCATGTCTCCCATGTTTGTAGTTATATCCCAAATGTCTTACTGAGCCTGGTACATAATTCACACTCAAAAATAGCTGCTGAGTAAGTCACTGATACTTGCTACAATATGGATGAGCTTTAAAATCATTATGTTAAGTGAAAGAAGCCAGTCACAAAAGATTACATATTATATAATTTCCATTTATATTAAATATCTATAATAGACAAATCTATAGACACACAAAGATCAGTTACTGTCTATGACTAAAATGTATGAGTATGACTAACATGACTATGTTATTACCAGGGGAGAAAGAAGAGAGAGAAGAGGGAAATGGGGGTGACTACTAATGGATATTGGGTTCCTTTCTGTGATAATGGAAATATTAAAAAAAAAAGATTGTGGTGATAATTACACAACTCTTTATTCTAAAGACCCACTGAATTGTTCACTAAATGGTTGAACATTATGGTAGGTGAATTATATCTCAGTAAAGCTATCAAAGTGGTTGTTGGATGAATGAATAAACTGAAAGATCAATATGACGTTCAGGTCTCCCCTCCTTCAGGAAAGGAGCTGTATTTCTGGAAATGGAAACGCTGTTATCCAGGGTCCTCTAGTCATAAGCTCTTCAAAGATGCATTTCTGGCATAAAACACTGTCGGCCATTCTTCTTTTCTTTTCGTATCCTCCAAATCCATGGGGTGGTGCTTGTTGTAGCTTCTTTCAGCTTCCAGTCATATAACTGATCTCCAGTCCTCTCAGGCTGCAGTGAGCTTTATAAGAATCAAACCCCAATTGTCATCTGTTTCCTCTGCCTGTTTTCTGAAGTCACCAGGTACCTCTGAAGAAATTAGCATTTAAACACAAACTAGGAGGGGCCAAATTATTTCAGTGAAATCCTCCTTTCCCCTCCCTTTCGCTGTGCTGCCTGTAACACATACATGATGGCTGTAGCTCTAGCAGCCACACTGCATCATGAGATGAGTGTCAGGAATGAGTGGGAAGATTATGAAACTTCTTCAGCTTTATTATATAGCACAACATACATTTCAAATACTCTAAAACATGGGTACATCTTGCCTAAACTCTGAGGAAATGTCTTCCAAATCATGGAGAGAATATGTTCTAGAAATAATAAACGGCAGGTATGCTATTGAATACCTTGAGGAAGAAAGCATGAGCTGGGGTGTTAGAAAGATTCATTTAATCACTAATTCTGTCCTTTACTATCTGTGAGAACTTGGGGAGTTAATTCATGATTGGGCCACAGTCTTTTCATCTGTAAAATGGAGTTACTAATACTGACTAGGTTATCCAAAGATAAAAATTATGTCTTGCATTTGATGGTACCCAGGAACTATCTGGGATGTTGTAGATGCTTTAAAACATGCTTGTTCCCTTCCGACCTAATTATTTGAATCAAAAAAGTATGGATGAAAAAGGGGCCACATACTAATCCTGACAAGCTCAGGGAAGGCCTGCATAGCAGGCCCTGCAAACTCAGAGACTGAAATTAACCACATAGGATGATCCTAACTTAAAAATTCCTAAAAGCCGGTTAAGGCGGGTAGTCACACCCTAGGCCTGTAGCTTCCTTGACAAAGGTCAATCTTTTATCTTAAGTGAGCCTGTCTATTATCTTTTCCTATCTAAGAAAACATACCTTTGAAATGTCAGAGTAATCCCCTTTTTCCAGACCCCTGAGGGCATACCCAGTGTACAAGAGCACAGACCACAGAATCCCTAGTTGTTACCATGTTCCATCTTTACATGCTGTAACTGTTAATTATTAGCTATCCTGTACCCACCAATGTAAAGGAAGCATGCTTCTCCTTTGGCCTTTCATCCAATGCTAGAGATTTCCCTGCTATGCTTCGTCCCACAGCCTTCATCTACCACCGTTGGATTTCATGTAACCCTCCTTTCGTCTCCTTTTATTCTAATGTATAAAATAAGCTGCAAAACTGCCCTTCTTGGGAGCATTTTCTCAATCTATTGAGGTTTTGCTTCCCATCAATTGTCCTCAGTTTGAATCAAATAAACCCATTAAAATTCTCTACAGGTTTGGATGTTTCATACAATGACAAAAGTAATCCAAACTTATCTTTCCAAAAGATAATAGTTTAATCAATAAACCGATCAGGAAACATCACTTGTATACTTGCAGCATTACTATACCACAGACTGAAGAAATCTACGTGAAATGTGCTGGGAGTCATGGAAGAAATGAAAGTAAAAGCCATCATCATTCTTGTTATCAGAGAGCCTCCTCAAAGATGGAAAGTCACGGCTGATTGAGGAGAAACTATGGAGAGCACTACATGGCAGAATATATTGAACATGATATTACATGCTAACAGGAAGGATCACAGAAATACCGAAGTGAAAAAGATCACTGGGGCGCGGGGTAATGGAAAAAAGTTTCATGAAAGAGGATGTGCTCGATCCGAACTTGACAGATCTTAACAGAAATATTTACATGTAATAATTCATGAATCATTTATGTATTGTGTGCCAACATACTACTGTAGTTAATTCCTCACTTTTCCCAGCCAGGGTAAGTTATACCTGCTCTGGACAGAGAAAAATATTCAAAAATAACAGTCAGACTCTGAATGCTGATGACATGATCCAAACCTATTCCTACCCACTCCCATCAAATGGTTGAATGACAAAAATCAAGGATACTGAGTATCAGCATATGGTTCTCCTGATGAAGGACGGAGGGGACAATTCAAACCATGGTAACATTAACAAAGAGGAAAGTGAAGAAATGTACCTTTTACAATTTGGGAGTAAACAGAAGGCTGGGAATGAATTGCATTCATTTATATGGGACAATAAGCAAAACAAAGAATAAAATAATGAAAGAACACAGGTGCAATATAGATGAAAAAAAATCTTTGGAAAATGTATCCAAAGGAAACAGAAGGAAATGTGAAGCACAATTTCTTTGTGTGCTTAAGGAATTTAGAGATGGAGTCCATGAATCAAGTAATGAGAAGAGACCAAAAATAATGCATGATACCAATGAAGATTTGAAAATAGAATACAAGGGCGAGGTAGCTGAAACCCTAAGAAAGTGAAGAGGATCGAAACCGAAACCTTTAAAGTATTTGAAACCCCATTAGAATTGAATTACAAAAAGGAATTGAATTACTGTACAGTAAGCCTAGTCAGTGATAGGAAAGTAAAGCTTGGGGGGAAAAATATCATACAAAATTCTAAGTAAAAAGATAACAAGATCATAATGATTTGACAGAAAACAACACTAAGAAGAAAAGGCAATGGATCCAATTTATGAGTCATTGCTCTTGGGAAGACAAACTACAACACACAAAAGAAAAAAAAAATTCAAATATATCAGGAAAATTTCCTGAAATAAAACAACTGAAGATTCAGAGTCAAAGGAAAGCAATGTGCACTAAAGTGTATCCCAGGAAGCGTTTTTCATCTTGCAGATTTCCTCCTTTCTGGGGTAGGATGGGGAATGGTGAGGGCCTACATGGCAGATACCTCATTGGTGTGGACCAGAAAATTCCAGACTGGTTAAGATTTTGTTTCTGGAAGAGGCTGAAACTGTAAGTAGGTCAGGTTATTAAATCTAGGTTTGGTATCCTGGCTTTTAGCAAGAGTGACTGCCATTTTGGGCCTGTGCTTTCCTCTTCAACAATTTATAAATATGAGCTGAAAACAAAGGTTCACGGATATTTAAGAGAAACTACCCACATGCAAAATATCCACAAGCTAAGGAAAACTGATCCCAGGTAAAATAGAAAATTTAGTGCACAAATGAAAATTCCTTTTTTTTTAAATGTCTATTATCCTCAGATAGATTTAAAGGCAATATTGCATCCATAAACAAGATAGGATGCTGTGACATAATTCTTGGCAAATGCATGTATGCTGGAGAGAGAGAGAAGACAAGGAGAGGGGAGGGCAGAAAAGAGAAGATGAGAGAAGGGAGGGAAGGAGAGGATAGAAGAGGAAGAAGAGAATGAGGAGAAGAAGAGAGAACAGAGAAGGCGGGGCAGGAAGGGAGAGAAAGGAGGGGAAAAGAAGAAGGAAGAAAGATCAGTGAATAAGCTAAATAATAAAATGGATAGTACTCAAGTCCAACTTGGTAATTTGAAAGCTAAAATTTGTAAAATTCCAGATGCTAGAGCAAAAAAAAAAAAAATTGAACGTATCTCGAAAAAAATAACTTGGAGAAGAACTCCAAGAGGGCCAACATCCACTTAATAGAAAAACACTGCCCAACATACAAGCCAGTGTAACAAAAACTAGGGGTCAGAGAGGGGGAAGTGATGACAGGGAATGTCATTAAAATTGCACAAAATCCTTTATCTTTCATAATGGGGAGTCAAACGATACCACATAAATTTGATAAATAAAACTAAGCATATTTTATTACTTATGATAATTCTATGTTTGTGATATTTTATACATTTTAAAAGTATGTATAAAATATAAAGTATTCAAAAAATCTTAAAGATTATAGTCTATATATATGAGCTATGATGAAAATAGAGAAAGATAGACATGCATACCCACTACCTAGATTAATAAACACAATATTACTTATTCAATTGAACCTCCCCATGTGTTTTTCACCAATCACATTTCCCTGCCATTCTCATAAAGTTTCTGTATCTAGGATGTAACTGCCAGATAAAAAAGTGTGCTCAAATTTACCAAGCAATGCCAATTTATATTTTCCAAAGTGGTGTTAAATTTGTAATCCTATCAACAGCGTATAAGAATTCCTGTTTCACTACATCTTCTCTAAATATTTATGATATAATTAGCTGTGGTGTTGGAAGTTCAGTATGTGTGTGTGTGTGTGTTTACTTATCACCAATACAGTGAGATGTAAGATCAAATCTCATTGTCTCCATTTTTGCTTATCTCAATATTTCAGAGGTATCTGCATCTCTGCATGTATTCATCAACCACTTGTGGGTTTTCTTCTGTGAAATGATTGTACATATATTCTATCCACTTTTCTACCAACTTTCCTTCTTGATTGGTAGTTCTGACTACAAATTGGTTACTTACACACACACACACACACACACACACACACACACACACACACCTTTTATTGATTACATTTGTTGCAATTATCTCCTGATTTAGGACATTCTTCTCTGCCCTGAGGTCCAAAAAAACTCCCATGTTTTCTTTTAGAAAGCTTAATTTGTGTCCTTCTCATTTAGGTATCTAATAGACAGGGGCTTTCTTTTGTGTACAGTGTGAGGCAGGTACCCATGTTTTATGTTTCCCAGCATATTTATTTGATGTTCAGCCTTTCCCCTATTAATCTACAATAAATCTTGGTCAGATATAAAGTTGTCATTGAGATGCACAGATCTGTTTCTGAGTACCCATTCTTTCCCTTCGATCTGTTGGTCCAGCTCTCCAGCGATAGAAGACTCCCCTTTCAAAGCCTAACATAGCAGTAAGCCTTGGGTCCTGGTAAGGCAAGTTCCTTAAATGCGTCTTTGTCATTCTTAGGCCTTTGCTTTTAATAAAAATGTTGTAACTGTCTTGATTTTAATTAGAATTACACTGACTCCATAGATAGTTTCAAGACAAACCAATTATTTGAAAGACTCAAATACTTTATTTAAATCTTTTCAATGTCTTTCAATGAAGTTGTATAATTTTCTAAACAAAGGCAATGCATTTCTTTTGTGAGACTTAGTTCAGGTACTTGTATTAGTCTGCTCCAGATGCCATAACGAAATCCTATAGACAAGGTGGCTTAAGTAACAGAAATCACAGTGCTAACTGATTGGTTTAGGCCCCTTCCTGGCTGGCAGACTGCCACTTGTCACTATTTGGGCACAAGGATGTCAATATCTGCCAGCTGATTCTACTGTGATCTATATCATGATTCATTTGCAACTATTTCTTGTATCTTATGTTGTCGCCTCTTGAATCTTTTCTTTTTTTAATTCCCACCAAGTTCAACCTTGAGAAGATGAAAATAAAAGTAGAAATGACCAAAGTTAGGAGGGGGAACTGGAAGAGAAGAGGTAAAAGAAAGGGTAGGGGTCCTGATATCCTCATATTCTAAAGTGAAATAGCAGAAGACATAAATTATCTCTCCATAAAATTATGAGCATTTTCCAGTCATCATAGCAATTTCTTTAGTTCTCCCCAAATAAGACAAAAGCAGAAGATATCTTGTAACATGGAAGGTGGGTCAAGATAAACAGAAAACCAATAATCCTAAGTGTATTAATATTCACAGGAAAGCATTAATGTCAGCTGCATGGATTAAGCGTTTCATGCTTCTGTGCCCAAATGAACCTTCTGTAATGAAGATGCACCCAGAAAATACATGGCTGTGTCTTTTTCTTAATTGAAAGGCCACCAGTTTATACATTTTTCCCATCTTCTAAATTAAAATCAAGTAAGTTCCCAAACTGAAGATTTTATCCAATTAAAACTATGTTTATACAACTTAAGAGTCATAATTGTATTCTATGAGAATACATGTGTTTTCTGAGCTTTATTTACCTTATCTAAAACTGCGTTACACCTTGTTGATCTATACTAGACAACAGGAATGACAATCTTCCACAAATAGACTCCTGATATTGCCTCAAAACATAACTAATAGGGTCTGTATAACACATTGTAGATGATAACACACTAGAAATTAAAACTGTTTTATTATAGTACTTTTATTGACATAGTGAATCTCTTTGCCTTTTTTACTTCTACATTGCCTGATTAATAATATCGACACCCCTTTTCCTTTTTATATTACTGACCTTTTCTTTAAGTTCTTTTTCTACTGTGTTATATATCTTGAAAATGTCAGATCATGCTGTTGATTTTAATACAATTCCCAACACTGCTTTTATAATAAAACAGCCTTTATCATTTATATATGTTGTCATAACAGTTATACTTGCTCATATTTTATACTTGAAATTTTTATCCTCCTTTGATTTTTCCTTTGTCTTCTATCTTACATTCTGGTCTAGGTTTTGTTTGCTTTTATTCTTCAGTGATTTGAAATTTTGATATAATTTTTTTAAATATAAAATTTAAAAATTATCAATTACCAACTTAAGGACTTTCAAATGTATATTTGAGCTTCCCGAAACCTTATGGGATTACCAAGAAGATGCATTTTAATTTTGTGTTGTTTTGTAGAAATGTATTTCAAAAAAGTATGATTTTTTCCCAGATAGACAAGTGACTGTTCCTTATATTAGCTAAAAAGTTCTTAACACAACCTCCATACCATTCAGCTATCTTTAAATCTCATGATTATCTAACTCAACTAACAATTTTTATTTTAAAGAAATTGAAGTAAT
This sequence comes from Hipposideros armiger, assembly GCF_001890085.2. Taxonomy (NCBI): domain Eukaryota; kingdom Metazoa; phylum Chordata; class Mammalia; order Chiroptera; family Hipposideridae; genus Hipposideros; species Hipposideros armiger. Next base: position 125,019 of record NW_017731551.1, on the reverse strand, counting down.
TGTAGGTCTTGTTGACAACATACAGTATTAATATATCCCTCCATCAAGTCTTTTATTCTGGTCTCTCCCATTGTCTGATGGCTCCTTCATCAACATAAGGTTTCCATGGAGAGCCTACGTCATTGTGTAAGTTTCCCAACCACTCATTTACCCCTACACATGCCTTATTTGGTACCAGGAATTGTATTTTCTCAGTACAGAAATAGCATTCCCAACGAGGTATAAATGGTGTGCAGGGTATAAAGAGAAAACACGAATTCGATGAGCTCAGAAGACAATTCCTAAATTTCTACCAAGAAGTTCCTTGGTATTAGAATTTGTTTTTAAGTTGGGTATATAAAGGAGTCTGTGGGCTGAAGTTGATAAATAGATTAACCTAATCAACTAATTGTGACATACTGCGAGAAACTAGCTTTGTGAAAGCCATTACAGCAGATACAGAAACCTAGAACAAAGAGGAATTTATTCACCTAAAAGTAAAACTGGAAAGAAGACAGCAAAGCAGAGACTTAGAAAAAAGATGCGTAAATTAATCAGAGAAATGGCAAGTTCCTAAAAACTGTCACTGAGAGGTAGAGACTTATTTCCCTCTCCGCATTATTTGATGAACCTTGAGGATGCTCTAGACCTGAAATACTTCATCATTTAAAAACATCACCTATTGGATAGGTACAAGATACCAAATAACTTATTGACCTCATTAATCAATTAACAAGTGCCAACTGTTAGCCAAAAATTAGATATATAAGCCTTTAGAGTCTTGGAGTTTCTGAAATTACCAGCATTCAAATAAGAAAATCTAATGTGAAAAATGTTGCTAAAGGTAGCCATAAAAGCAACTCATGGTAGTTAGGACACCTTAGCAGATCTAAACCTCACAGCTTATATACATTTGAAGATGAAAGCTACATCGAAGGCTTTGTAGGCCAAGACCATTAAAATTTAGTGCCTTAAAGGTAGCATGTCAACATTAGATCTTTTGGCTAGGGTCAATAATGTCATCTATTTAACGGAAGTTTTTTGATCAGCAATTCCTTTTGAAAAGATTTAAAAAGCAGAGTGTTCCACATCACCTGCTTAGTGGAGAATGGCAGAATAGCGAGAAGGGCAGCTGACCTTACCTTGTCCAGCTTAATGATGTTGAAGCCACGAATATTCGAGCCCCTGGCCCAGGGTCTGGAATTTAGAATCATTTCTGACAATTTGAGACATGAATGACACTCTAATTGTTCAAACCATTCACTGATGGTCACCCCTATAGCACCTGGGAGTGTGGTACTGGAGGAAGAGAAGTGTAATTCAGCTAATGAGATTAGCTATAATAACCATGGGTACCAAGAAAGTGAATGGAAGATGCTCTCAGATCCCTAAATCCCAGCATAGAGGCTGGTTCTAGCTCTTCTACAATGTTCTGTTCCCTTTCTTAAAAAAGGTGTCTAATGAAGATTTTTTTTAACTTTTAATATTTTTCTAGAAAATAAGTCATTTTAATGAAAATCAAAACTAACTGTATTTCAACTGTATAACCTTAACTTCAACACCAAGGCTACCAGGATGAAGTCGGAGAGTATCTGTCTATTTCACAAATTCCATCATTCTTTAAACCATGGAGAAGCGATACCCATTGCAATTTTCCCAGGAAGTAACAATCTATTAGCATAATCCTTGAGTTAATTCTTCCCCCTTAAACATCTGCCATAAAGCTTGCAATCAAATGGAGATAATGCATGTTGAAGCACTATAGGAAGTTTGAAACATACAAATTTGAGATGATATATTTATCATAATTTACATATATACTTGTCTCTCTGATTACATGATTTTGGTACTATTGTGGACTTTGAATGTAGGGTCACTGAAAACAGAAACATGTTTACCTAAAAGCATTATTTTGGTAGGCTGGAATTCTATATTATTAGTTCTTAGTGGTACAACCTATTCTATGATCCAAGAAAAGTCCATCAGGACAATTCTATGCTTCCTCTTTGAATACAAAACCAAGTTGTAAACTGTAGTTCTCTTTCTTGGTTTTGATTAAACTCTCTTTCTTTGTTTTAGAAAGCAAAATCTAGAATTCATTTGGCCATGAAAGTGCCTCCTCATGTTCCCTCAAGAAAGAGACTCTGAACATTTATTTGATCCTGTTAGAACTATTGATCTCTCTGTTTACAACTCCTTCCACACTCTTGATATAAAGATGACCCTGGGATATCAGAAAGCAATAAAGCTATCAAGGACATGTAGGGTTCAATCAAAAGGAGTGAGAAGCCAAACTAAATGGCTACTGGCCAAAGAAGGGACAATTTAAGCACCAATAAAGATGACAAATGTGATATGATTAAACACACTCAATATACTTAAGTCCATGAGGGCATAATGATACTAACCACATCACCCACACCCCAATGGTCACCTTTGAAAGATGCTAGAGAATTACCTTATTATTTTAAAATTGATATATAAAGGGAAGTAAGATTTTACCCTGCTTTTCTTATATAATCTGCACATCATGGTAACATAACAGTTGAAGGATTTTTTTTTTATATAAGTATTCCAGCTAATACATGGAAAATGAATGACAGGCTTAAAGATATGACCATCATATAACCTCTAGTGGATTCATCAATCTATGTAATGATTATCAATGGTTGCTAATGTTACAGAAAGACATCATATACCTCCTAATAGAAGACCACAGCACAGCCCCACCTGTGAAGCTTGCAAAAGTAACTAGATAGAAACCTGAGCCTTATCAAGTCTTCAGATCTAATGAAGTATAGGAAATTGAAAAGACAGAGAAACATGCAAAATATATTAAGTGATACTATATGGATATAATCAGAAAATCCATCCTCTGGAAATTCTATAGAAATATATATGTATTTATTTCTTCAAAAGCAATATATAAAAAAGAAGAAAAACACACAAAATGATAAGAGATGAAAAGATCCTTTGGAGACAACAGATATGCAAAGCAGCCACAATGTAAACACTGATTCAAACAAACAAAATAGGGGGAAGAAAAAGGAAAGAAAAAGCAAAGCAAAGAAATAAATTTAACAGATAATTCTGGAAATGTGAACACTGCCTGAATATCTAAGATAATAAAGATAATGTTTGTATTATTTTGATAACGCTTTTTAGTTGTGATAATATTGTTGTTTGTTAGAACAAAGAGACCTTATCTTTAAAAAATATATAACAAAATATTTAGAGATAAAATATGAATTCTGAAATTGCCTCAAAAATAATGCAGACAGACTAGGGATATAGATTAAACAAGATTGGCCAACTAGCGGTAATGGTTGAATTCAAATAAATTAAAGAACAGGAGTATATTGAATTATTATATTGTTCTTTTTTGCCTTTGTATGTATTTTAAAGTGCCCACAGTAAAATATGTTTTTAAAAAGTCTCCTGGTATAACTCTGCAGTCAATTAGGTGAGAAATAGACGTGATGATATTAAGAGCCTCACAGAGCATGGCCCTTAGTTAAATATCCCATTTTGGGCAGATTGATGAAAGCCAGAAAAAAAAAAAAATCAATATCCTTTCCCCAAATGGCCACGAAAACCAGATCACCAATATGTCTACTGCTGAGTATCCCCTCCTGTCATCTGGGAGCACTCAATGTTCATTTTTGATCCAAAGATATCTTCACTAAGATGGAATGATTAATAAAATATTAAAATTAAAATTAGGGCCGGCCGAGTGGCGCGATGGTTAAGAACTGGCTTGGGATGCCAGAGGGCCCCGGTTCGGATCCCACATATGAGGGCCAGTGACACTGCCCTCCACAGCTAAGATCCTGAACAGCAGCTCGACCTGGAGCTGGGCTGCCGTGAGTCCCCGGCGACGGCGTAGGCTGCAGCCCCTGCGGCAGTGGGTTGCCATGGGCTACCGTGTGTAGCCAGCAGCCAGCATGACCGGCCAGCAGCCGCAGTGAGTGGCTGTCCAGAAGCTGGTGACTGATCTGCCTCGCCCGGGGAGAGCACAATGATGGTGCCAACTTGGTCCAGTGAAGCAACGTCCTCCACAACTAGATTTTGGAACAAAAGGACAGCAACTTGTCTGTTCCCCTTCCCCCAATTCCCCAGCACTGTTCCCATCCCCCTAATTCCGCAATAAAAATCTTTAAAAAAAAAAAAAAAGAAAGAAAATTAACAGTAATCTATGTAAAAATTCACCTGTGCAATTATAAGTCAAAATGATGAATTTTGGAAGTAACCTGAATATGAGACAGTTAAGTAGACAGCAAGTTCAATGGAAGTCAACCATTTAATGTGGCTACCAAAACAAATGAGTATTCCATTGGCTTCATAGGCACGTACCAGGACAAGGTAAGAGTCAGTCCCAATCTGCTCTGTCAGAATGCACCTACTGTATCACCCCCGTTAAAGGTAGCTGATCACATTGAAAAGGTTTGAGGATTAATTAGATGGTTAGAAAACCTAACACTTGAAGTGAAAATATGCTTGTCTTGAGAAGAGAAGGTTAGGGTGGGGGTGGGGTATGATAGGTCTATACAGAGAATGGAAGGGCCGCCATATAAAATCAATAGTTCCTCCCTACTATGCATAGTGGGAAAAGGTTACAGGCAGCCCAAAGCCAGAGACCATAGACAATTTCCAACAATTTTCATACATTGGTTGCTGGAAACATCAGAGGCTATCCTTCCCTGGAGGTGTGCACATACATACTAGACAACCTTCCTGCTGTTAAATGTCACAAAAGGAATGATTTTCAGCTCCTTACAATCCTGAGAGTCTGAAATCAGAACTTTATCATAACCACTCTTCTTGTTTGGCTTCCCCCCCCCCCCCCCCGTTCTCAATGGCAGGTACTTTCAGGGATTATTACCAGACTATTTGTGTCCAAATCACAGCTTCCATCCTTTAAAATTAGCCGCCTTTCCCTCCTCCTGCCTGACGTGCTCACAGCTGTCATGATATGTGACTATAGGAGGACAGCATGATCACAGAGAGGCAGTTGTTACCTAGTTTGAGCTCAGCAAGAAGCAGATGGGGGGCTAGCAAGGAAAGGGCTTCTATATATACACACACCTAAGCATAAATGATGGGGAAGAGAGGAATCAAGAGAAAGAACATGCCAAGTAAATTGTAGCCATTACTTTTAAAGTGTTTGAGCGGAAATAAAAGGCTTATACTGCTGTATGTCTAAGTGGAAACTCGCTGTAGACTTAGGCTGCTGATTTACAGGACCTCAGGCACCCTGAGCCAGTGGGTAAGCATCGTGTGGGCTTGTCCCAGCATCCTGCATTGTTCCCTGGTCACTCCTTGACCTAAAGACAAGATGTAACTACTGTCAGCACTCTAAAAAACAAAGAACTACAAGGAGCGATATTGACTAATACCGACATTATTCAGAGAGGATTGATTTCTTGACCTTGTAATCCCTTTGAGTTTTGTTTTAAAACATAGCATCACCATGGAGTATTATTTTCCCCTTCCCCTCCCCCCACCATGTTAAACCAAGCAATTTGTTGAAATGATAACCATAGAGAACTTTCCTCCCAAGCAGCATACTTTCTGCTTTTGTATTGCCCTAGATATCTGGCCAGATTTTATGAATGCATGACATGATGAAGTCTAATAAAACCTAATGTACACTGAAGACAAAATATCAGACTTCTATTTATGTATGCAAATATATTTATTTCTTTAATCATGTCACATCACCACCAAAGGTCAAACAACCCAAAATGAATAATACAAACAGTATTTTATGCTGTGGTTATAATCACTGAAGTTTAAGATGTTTTGCTAGATTAAAAACAACAAACCACCATGTCTGGCTGGTAACATATCTGTCTGTATCCCACACACCACAGAAATTCATCACGGGGGTTGGCTAAGCCTGATTTCAATCATTTCAAATACTACTTGGTTGGACTCTGAAAATTTTCTATGCCCATATCTGAGGCCCAGGACCTGGTTTCAAATTTTCCATTAAATAATGCACAATTCCCTATAGATAAGAGGCTGGTTGGTCATAAATGTTGTATTCACATTGCTTTCGCAGAAAGGAAAACATAGTCAATTCTTCTGGTAGCGAAGAGGTTTATAAAATAAGTAACAGAGGATGTGATGCTTGTACTGAATACTGGAGATGAGTGGGGGTTCCTTCCTACACTAGAAAGTAAGGAGGAAGGGCCGGCCGAGTGGCTGTTAGCTAAGAGCTCACTTCAAGAGTTTGAGCTCTGAGCAACAGCGGTTCGATTCCCGGCCCGAGCTGAGCAGCCGCTGAGCTGCCAACCGGTGGCAGGATTGCTCAGCTTAAAAAAAAAAAAAGTTGTTTAAAAGAAAGTAAGGAGGAGGCAAGGGGGAAATGGAGAGGGCATTCCAAACAGAGAAATGTGAAAACAGGAACAGTGAGATTATGAAGAGTTTGTATCAATCACTAATGAGTATGACCCTCAACATCTAGGCAGTGAGCTGGGGAAGAATTATCTCAAGGCAATGACAGATTCAAGTTCACATTTTACAGATTTCTATGATAAGCAGGGTAGAAACAGGATTGGATTGGGGAGAGAAAGAAAAAAAATTAACGAAATAAAAAGTGAAATATTAAAAAAATAAACCTGAGCCTAAATTTAATACTATTCTCATGGTATTCATGTCTAAACTGAGAGATATTAGTTGGAAAATATATAATAAATACTGTCTTATTTTTTTGTTCCACTTCCAGGATATAATCTGACTGACACCATGCTGGAATTGGTTTACTGGAAGCATGAGTTTCCAAAGTATATTATAAAATTCACAAAACTCATTGAGAGAAGATCTCTTGTTCTTCTGTTTCCTTAGAACCTAGGAATGACTATAACATAAAAGAAAGAGGAATAATTTGTTGTAATAAAGTTGATTCTGAAGTCCAAGCAAACTTTCTCTTTTACTCTGTGTGGTTGGGATATAACATCCAATGTAGAGAAGTCTTGGAGACAGGACATGGTCTGGACAATTTGAAGGAATATAGGACATAAAAGGAGTAACCATGACATCAATCAGAAGCAAGAAAAAAAAGAGTGGGGGAAAAATACAATAAAAAGAAAAATCATGGAACACATATACTTTCAGGGAACACAAATGAAGGCCAAGAATAGTAAAAGAACAGGTAAAAAAGAACAATGACAGAGATAAAGTAAGACGAGAGAAATGAACGCTATGCCCAGTGAATCTGTCACGCTGAAACCCAGCCGCAAAGATAGGGACTTGAGAGCTCAGACTTGTAGCATGACGGAAAATGGACACCTATGCCTATTTGAATGCATCTAGGATCCCCTGTGGAAAGAGCTTAAAAGGTACAGGAATTGGTCTAAACAACAGAATTTGGGGTCATATTAGGAGGAAAAATAATCTAGAAAGTGCAGGAGGAATTGGTGAATACACATAGGAAAGCCATGAACAAGAGGTGGGATGGTGGAAATTCGGGAACAAGAGAGAAAACTGTCATCCCAAAAACAGGGTCACTCACATCTGCATGTTTGAGAGCACCACATGCTTTGGTCTGTGAGTCCCTGAGAACTCCCTACGTGAGCTTGGACACACCCCTTTACCTTGTTGTTTGCTTCTTCACAAAGGAATGGGTGTCATCATATCTTCTACAGCAGCGCTGTTGTGCTGTTATCGTTGTTAGAACACTAGGAAGAGGCGCTGAGGCCGTAGATGCAAAGCTCTAGAGCAGTACCGCTTATAAAACCAGCACGAGGATGGGTGATCCCCAGCTGCAACCATTAAACAAACCCTGTTCCCAGCGCTGAGCCGAGGTCAACGCATGAAGCTGGTACACAAAGGGCTTTGGCAGCATCGAGCGCTGCACGAATCAAAGTGGCGAAACAAAATGACCGTCAGCTGCACTCAGGCCCCATTGTGGAAGGGAATCAATATTTGACAAACATTTTGTAAAGGACATCAATTAGAAAGGCAAAACATTGAAAAATATTTCATAGGAGCCAGGCAAACAGCAGGAAGCAAGCACACAAGGACATGGTCTTGAGCATCTCTGAAGGCATTTCTTGGCACAAACATCCACAGGCTCGCACTCCGTAAGTGAGAACAGAAACCTTGCTGTGACGGTGCCCTGATATCTGTGATAGATTTGGGATCATGAAATCAATAAAGACTCCACCTAATGAGAAGCAAATTCCATCCAATAGGCAGACAAGGCAAATCCCCATGGCTTCCAGATCCTTCTTCAATAAACAGGTTTAATAAGTGATTCTAATCAGTAGAAAGCAACTGCACGTAGGAACTCAATGAGTTTGTGATGGATTGTACAGCAAAAAGAATAATAAAAATAACTTACATCTTAGTAGGTTATTCAGAGGCTCAGTGTATCCAGACACCAGGACACATTTTCTTCTTACAGCAGGGAGTCAGCACACTTTTTCTGTAAAAGACCGCAGAGGAAATATTTTAGGCTTGCAGGCTCTCCTCCACTGGACTCCGCAGTTGTGTAAAAACAGCCACAGGCAATATGTTAATAAATGGGTGTGACTGTGTCCCAATAGAACTTTATTTACACAAGCCAATGGCGGGTTCCATTTGGCTCCCTGTGGTTTGCTGACCACTCTGTGTGAGCTTAACTATTCCCAAGGCTTCAGCAAATCAAGTGCCTTTCAAACAGTAGCTCTGTCCTCTTTCACCGCTAGCCCCACCCCCTTCCCATCAATCATCCAGTCACCTGATAAATCCCATTTTAACTCTGCATGGCTAACGGGCATATGAACCTGTTACTTTCCTGTTTAGTTTGTTTCCTATAGCTTCCCCCTACTCTCCAAGAAAAATGTAAGCTCAATGAAAGCAAAGACTTGGTCTTGACCCTCAGTACCTAGAACAGTATCTGGCATTTAGTAGAATGAGTAAACGATGTTCGTTGAATAAGCCTATTCTAGAATATTGAGGGAGCTTTCCTTGTTTCACATTTTTAGCTAAAGCTCTGGACAATCGGCAATTGATACGCCCAGATTCTAAAGAAAAGTTTCTAGATATATTCTCATACGATTTATTACAATGTGGATTATCTTCACCCCCCTACTGTCTTCAGCTTACATACAGAGAAGACTAGCTATTCAATGAAAAGTCATAGAATCAAGAAACCATAGGCCTGGCAGAGAGTTTTTTTGCTCTATTTCTGTCCTACCTTCTTCCAAACCAAGTGACAGTGGCTCCAAGAGAGCTATCCTTCAATATAATGGGAGGTTTGGAAGGAAAGGGAACGGACTGCTTACTGAGCTTCAAAATCTCCTAGGTCTAAGTCCACACTCTGTGAAAGCTGTACATCTGCCATTGATACTCAAGGATGAAGGATATCATAGAGACCAGTGTCTGTTTCTAGCCTGGAGTCTTCTGAAAGGAGGTAGCTTCTGGGGCAGCCTGATGGCAAAGTGAGAAGAGGGGGCACCAGATGAGCACTCTGCTATTTGGAACAATAGATGCACGGGGTCAGACTCAGCACATCTTAAGCACACCTTGTAAGGATGTGGGTTGGCAATGGTGAGAAAAAAGGGAAGACAGGCTGGACCTCGGCTTGCTTTTTGGTACAGCTTTGCTTTGCTTAGCGGGACTTGAGTGGGATGAACGCTGTAGTCGGTTTTATCACATGGCGATAAAATTGTTCAGAGGAGCCATCTTTGAGAAGGGCTGGTTACAGAGCCCTTCAAAATATGTTCAGAAGACAGCCATTTGAATGCCTGCCATACAGATAACTATACAAGACATCAGTCAGACAAGACATTAGCTCCTTTTCCTGTTATCCATCTGTCCTCCTACCCCAAAGCTGACGATCTTACAGACTTGGTGACCAGGCAGTGAGAGGAAGAATGAAAGATCAGAAAACGTGAGAACAGATTACATCCCTTTCCCATGCATCACTGGGGTTTAGAAGAGGTGAGAAGTAGAAAGTGTGATCTGAATAGGAGATTCCTCTTTGAAGTCCTATAGGATTGGATTTTAGTACCAACAAGAGTTTTAATGATCAAAATGAGGTTGTTCTAATAACCAAAGAGATTAGAAAACCATGGACTCTGTATTAAGATGTCATCCAAAGACATGGAAATGAGATCCAGAGAACATTTAAACATGGTGATTGGAAAAAACAAAACCATTTTCATTTATGCCAAAGTTCAACCCATTGAATAAACTTATTAAAACCACTTGCCTTCCCCCCACCACCACCACATTTCCCCCACCTCCCACCCTTCACCACCCCCCCACCCCAGCTTACTAGCCATTCAAAACTAATGTTTGTTTTGTGCCCGGCAACATGCTTGGCCCAGGGAACACAGAATAAAAGCTGCCCCTTAATAGTCCTCTATTGCCCTTGAAACACAAGGTCTAGAAATGTCATTTTTTGATACCTCTCCTCCTTGCTTCCTGTAATCAATCACTGTCTGTCCCTCTTTCACACATTCCCTGCTTTCAGCCATCACAGCTGTCATCTTAATTCAGGTGACTGGACTACCACACCAACCTGCACGGGTTTCCCTCCCCAGTCAATGCCCATTTGAAGAGATGGTGTACATTGCTACTGAGTAATCAGCCTAAATTACTGAACGCTACTCAAACTTCACATACACTCTATTTCCTACTGCTAACACCTCAGCCTCACCTGGAAAGCTCTCTGTAGCCGATCAAGTGGTGCATTTCCTATTTCCTACCTGATTGCCTCTCACTACTTTATGTAAACTGACCTCAGTTACCTGTTTACCTTTCCCTGAATGTTCCTTTCCTTCTCACGTGTAACTTTTCCCATTGTGTCTCCCTCTGCCTCTGAAAGGCCTTGTGAGGAAAAGGAAGCACAGGCATGAGATTGAGATGCCCATAACAAGTAGTCACATGAGCTCAGGATTCATCCTAGGATTCATCGACACATTAAAATCACAGAAAAAGGAAGTTGAGGTCTCAAAATAATTCCTCAAGATCAGTAATTTCCAACCGTGCTGTGATTCTGATTTAGAAGCTCAAGAGTGGAACTATATATCTGTAGTTTAGCAAGATTATTAATTGATTCTGTTGACCAGACAGGTATGGGAAACTTAGTCCTCTGTGCCAAGGTGGTTGGCCTGGGAATCTAAGAGACAGTGATGAGAGAACCCAATATAGCATACCACCACCACTGCTATTGTCCCTGATTATTGTCATAACAAAATCATACTGTTTCCCCTCAGCCCATATACTGTATCTCCCAAGAATTACATAGCATCCCAACTGGCTTGTATTCTAGGCTTTCTTTAAAAAAGTAGTAAGTAATTCTTACTTACTATTCCTTACAACGCACCAGCACCTAATCAAAAAGAATGAAGTCCCTTTGCATGGCTATAAAGTCCTTATCTAATTATTATTCCCCATCGTATTCCCTGAAAAAGGAAGATTCCCCTAGAAGGGGAAGAGGATTAAAGGACCTTATCAGAGCTAATGTTTCCCCCAGCTGGGGGAACAGTCCTTGGCTAGACAATGCTCACCCTTCACCCAGGTAAGTGGACAGAGACACTGAGTCATGGGCTGTTTGACAGGACCTGTGAAGGGGCATCTCTACAGCTAACAGGTATCTTTGCACTTTAGCTGCAGGTGGATGATTTGGAACAGGAAAGGAAAACACACTGAGCATCCCTTTGACCTCCCCATCGCCCACCTGTCAGGTAGGACAAAGTTCAGAACCAGCTCAACCAAAAGCCTTGTGGCTTTTCTCCCCAGAGAGCACTTTGTATTTCAGTGGAGCTATATTGTCCTAGCACTGTCATAATATTATGGTAATTGCCACAGCAGTTGATTAAAAAAAAATCAGTTAGGCAATTTTTCTGGAAGCTGTGAACCAGGGGAGACTAACTGAGGCTTAAGAAAGCCAGACTAGTCCCACTGTCCTCAGTGAGTCTGGGCCAAAAGTCATTCATCTGCTTCCTTAACAAAACAGAAGGCTGAGTTTTACTCCTTTCAGAAAGCAAAGGCCACACTCCACAACAAACCTGCAAAATACCATAAGTGGCCACGTCTTCTGCTGGTTAACCTGATATACCTTTCATTAGTGACCAGTTAGAAGTTATTCAAATCCAATCATTAAACAAAACATAATACAAAAAGAAAAAACTAAGAGTGACATAAGTAAAAGATATTTTCTCAACTAAAAGGAAGTCCAAAGTTAGGCAGTTCTAGAGATGATTCAGTGGCTAGGAGATGTCTGAGCTCTGAGTAAGCATCTCAGAAATGACCTTCCCTTTTCCTCATGCTCACAAGATGGCTGCAGAGGTTCCAAGGAACACATTTTCACATATAAAGTGAAATAAAAGAGGGTGGAGAGAAAAGTTTCTATAACTTCTCTCTGAGGGAGGAAAATTATCTCCAAAAGTCCCAAGATTTTTTATGTCCCCAGTGAGAATTAGCCACATGTCCTCCCTTTGACAAATCACTAGCAAATAAGAATATGAATGCCATGATTGGTTTAAATCAATCACATTCCATACCCTGAGGCTTATAAGCTGGTTGCTAGAACAGGGTTAATTAGGTAATGACCACTCTATGGGAAATGGTGATATCTATACAATTATCAAAGCAGTTTATGTTTCACCTAATTTTGGTTAGACAGTGATAAGGGATGTTACAGACACCATTTAGTTTTCACCAACAACTGTTAAGTGTTAGCCTAGGTTTGATGGTATTTGAAGTAAATAAGGGGTACACCACTGGTATGCTGAGGCAGAGTTGCCAGGAAGTATTTAGGGTACAGCCATGTTAGGAATACAAACAGTAGGAGGCCAAAAATTGCATTTAGAAGAAGTCACTAATGAAACTTCTTTCCCATTAACTCACAAGACAGACACCTTAGAGAAGGTACAGTGTCAAAATTTCAAGGTGATGAGGAGTTATTTTATTGATGATATCAAGAGGCTACAAGATACATCTATGGGGGCATTCTAGCTTACTTCAACAGAGAAGGGCCAAAGAGCCTAAGTATTGTTAGATCCAGATAGTATCAGGCAGAGAAAGAGAAGCATCAAGTCCCAAGTCTTTGCATGAAGGTAAGAAATGGAGCTGGGAACTTATTCCGTATCCAACTCTCATGTCAGTGGCTAAGAAAAATTCTGAGCTAGAGTGAAAGGGGAAAGAGTAAAATGTGTCATTAAAAGATGAGTAGATCAGCTATAAAGAATGAAATCTTACCATTTGCAACAATATGGATGGACCTAGACAACATTATGTTAAGTGAAATAAGTCAGTCAGAGAAAGACAAATACCATATGATCTCACTTATATGTGGAATCTAAAAAACTGAATGAATGAGCAAAGTAAACAGAAATAGTCTCAGAGATGTAGAGGAACAACTGATGGCTGCTAGATGGGAGGGGTGGGGATGAGGGAGAAGGGGAAGGGATTAGACAGCATAAATAGGTAACTTCAATATTCCCACAGGGATATGGAGGACAGTTTGGGGAATATAATTAATAATGTAAATATTTTGTAGGGTGTCGGATGGTCGCATGTCTTGTTAGGGAGATCATTTCATGGATGGTGTAGAGGTTTGATCACTGCACTGTACACCTGAAGCTGATGTTGTATAATATTGTATGTCAACTATAATGGAAAATTTTATTTATATATATATATATATATATATATGGTCACGGGACATGGAGTATAGTGTGGGAGTGGAGTCAATGGAATTGTAATAGATATATATGATATGGGGGGAGTAGGGTGGCAGATTGGGGAGGGAGATTGTCATTTTGAGGTGTAAAAAGTATAACTGTTGCACTGTGTTTTACACCTGAAACTAATTTAAAAAGAAAGAAGATTTGATTTGACTGACAACAACTCAGTATACATTACCTAGTACTATTATTAGTAAGAGTTAAGTGTAGTATATTTAAAGAAATAAAAGACATGTCCATGCATTTAAAAATCTCATTACTGCACAGTATTGATTTAGCCTTTTTGCATTTTGGCTGGCTCCTTTTAAAAATGTAATGTAAATCTCCTGTGCAGAAGAATTCCAGATATTTTAGGTAGATACCCTGCCTTCAAGAAGGTGAAGCATATGGGCCGGCCAATTGGCTCGGTTGGTTAAGAGCTCGCTCAAGAGTGTGAGCTCTGAGCAACAGCGGTTCGATTCCCAGCCCGAGCTGAGCTGCCGCAGAGCTGCGAAGGCTCAGCTAAAAAAAGGTGAAGCATAGCCCCTCACTCAAGTGTGGACTTTGCTTAATGACTTCCTTCCAAAGAGCAGAGTATGGAAAGAGGGGAAAAGAGAGTAACTTTGGATGGAGAAAACTTGCAAACACCACCTCAGATGGGTGATCAAGATTAACATCGATGGTGATAAATCATGTTGATAGCATGTACCCTTTATATAATGCGGCGAAAATGGCTGTTTACTTCTGTGGTCTTCCTCCCGAAACACAATACCTCAGTCTAATCATGAGAAAAATATAAGACAAATCCCAATTGAGGGACATTCTATAAAACATCGGACCAGTAGTTTTCAAAATTGTCAATGTCATCAAAAGCCAGGAAAGTCTGAGAAACGGTCACAGCTCAGAGGAACCTAAGGAGACATGATGACTAAATGTAATGTAGCATCCTGGCTGGGATCCAAATAAAAAAGGGACATTAGTTAAAGCTAAGGAAATCACAATAAAGTATGGACTTCAATTAATGATAACGTATCAATACTGATTCATTAATTATAACAAATTCACCATACTAATGTAAGATTTGAATAATAGGGGTGACTGGGCTTAAGTTTTTAGATCTCACTGTACTAGCTTCTCAATTTTTATGTAAGTCTAAAAGTTTTCTAAAATAAAAAGGTGTTGTTTTTTTAAAAAAACAAAAACAATAAGTAGAAAGGTACCTGATTTTGCAGGAATTCCCAGACAGCAATAATTGTGACTAGAGAATTTTAGCAAACACTTTCTTTACCAAGTGTGACCTATATTCTTATTAACACGAGGCCTCATACCAGTTGTAGCTCTCTAAACCAGTGGTTTCCAAGTGGGATCCCCAGACCAGCCACATGAACATCACCTGGGAACTTGTCAGAAATGCAGATTCTCAGACCTCCCATGAACTCTGAGAAGAAATATACCTGCCAAGAAGTACTTCTCATGGTTAACTGGACCCAAATCCATAACCAGAGTCTAATGCCGTTGCTGAGAGGCCTCTCACCCGCCGCCTTTTGGGGAGAAGCCAGACTGAGCTTTCAACCTCTTGTACTATATTCAGGTTTTTATTTCTTTTTTGGTTCTCATTTCTGGCCACATAACCCGTTCCTAATGGATATTTCTATGCACTAAGCTGCTTTCGCAGTTACCTACCACTGTGTCAGTAAGCTGAATCTAGAGATGAACGATAGCCTTGACATGAAAAAGTAATGTTTTTACATTAAAAATAGAGCTTACTGTTCTACTCTGAGGAATCACTAAGATACCAAATCTAGAAATCATCAATGCAAACTAGATTACACACAAAGCCCTGTCACCTAAAAGTGGCTGTCCCAGTTCAGCAGAAACAAATGAACTTGTCTTTCCTGCACTTTCTTTATAAGATTGTTGAAGAAACTTATGTCCAGCTATCCTGTCTCTTCAAAAAATCCTTACGTGCATTCTTGGCCATGCTATAGAAGGGGGATGCTATGCTTATCTTCTTTCCCCAGGAGAGCATAAACCAAGGCTATCATCCGAGCCAGATTTATGCTATTAGCCAAAAGACTCATAGTTAGGGAAAACTATTTTTCTTCTCCCCCAGTAATGCCTAAAGATAAGGCCCGTTAGCTAAAGTAAGTACTTATGTATTACAGAGCTTAATTTTCCGTTCTCAAAACTAGGATTTGAAAAGGCTTTAGACTTCCCACAACTTGATTATAAAGCATCTCTAAAAGTGAGAAAAATATCAGCATTGTTTCTCTTTGCCATCGGCCCAATTGTGCTATTTAACTATTTGTTTTGAGAGACAGCTCTGTGTATGGCAGACACAGATGGTATTTAGGAAAAGTTCTTTAAATGATGTTGATGTCCTGCCTTCTATCACTTCCTATTTCTCTACTCCTTCCCCCACCCACTTGTTATTCTATACCAGCTAGACCACGATCTCTGCATGAACGCATGGTATTCTGAGAAACCTGGGCCCCAGGACTGTGCTAGGAAGCAATGCAGAGCAGAGATGATGAATCCTATCCAAAAATAAAATTCAAGAATCAAAGATCACATCTTTTCCAGTCTAAGGAATTTAAAGACAACGTCTTGTATAAAAAAACTTCCAAAACCTATATTCTTAGGTACACTCACAAAAATCCATCACATCCTTACATAGCCCAAAAGCTCTAGGAGACAGATGAGAGCTAAGTAGCTTGGAGGGTGGGAAGAGGGATGGGGAGAGAACTAGGATGCAGGGGCTTCCACTGGAAACAAGCTTATTGGAGGTAAGACCTACCTGAAGGGAGAGGAAAGGAGGGGGATGGAACACCAGGAGATAAGACCGTATCATTCTCACTAAAATGTGAATTACTGGAGCTATGATTGCAGATGGATTACGCTACAGTCTTGAACTGTTCTGATCTGTTATGGCTTCTCTTCTAGTTTTTAGAAGTCTTAAACATTGAGACAGAACTGCCACTGATAACATACATCAGTTTATTAGGATAGTGATAAAACTATTTTAAGTAGAGTTCTTCAGTCTTCTGTATAATGATGCTGTAAAGAAAGCAGCAAGAATGATATTTGAATGAACACAGAGGCCCCTTTATCCCCAAAGGTAAAGACGGCCAGAATTCAAGAGAGTTCCCAGTGTCCTCTGCATGTTACTTAGAGCCTGAAGTTCCTCTGAACTAAATAAAACTCTAGCTGCACTTTACGCGTGGCCAACATAAGCCAATGAGCTGATTGTGGGCTCAGTACTTAATAAAGAGGACAGCAAACTGAGTTCAAACTAAAAATGTGTCTGTTTCTCCCTGAATAAGCTATAGTAGAAATAGGAGAACTTTCCAAGATAAGTTTAAGAGAGCATATCTGAGAGTCTACGCCTCATACTCACTGCTGTTCCCATTACAGCTAATGCTCACCTCTTACTCTAATCTCATACTCAGTTGATCTTTTTTAACACCTAGAGGAAGGCAACTTTTTTGGAGAAATTGCTGAAGCCTAACTCTGAGCACCAAAGAAACAAAACTTGATAACTTTTAAGTAGCTTGTAATAAGGTTAATTTGGAACTAAGTTACTGAAGCCACCTGTAATATGACCAATTTATATATTGAGAAGGTATAGGAACAGGCTTTGATTGTTATTTTAAAACTTAGCATTACTGAATAAGGTAAATAAGATATGATTTAGTGGAAAAAAATATATATTAGTTTAGCTTTTCCTGAAACTGCTTGTTAATAGTATTTATTCCAGATCAGAGTCCATCAACGTTAGATGCACACTAAAATCACCTGGGAACTTTGAGAATTATTAATATCCAGGTTCCATCCCCTAGAGTTTATGATTTAATTGTGGGTTATTGCCTGTATATTAGAATTTGAGAGCTTCCCAGATCTATAGTGCAGCCAAGGTTGAAAAGGCTCCTAGATTCTTTAATTAGGAAAGAATATGGCTTGCGAGGCATGAACATTGATTAAAAAGCTAATATGCCAGTTGTCTGTCATTATTAATAGCTGACAATTACCTCAACTTAAAAAAAGACCTACCTCATATTCAAATTATAATGCAAAGTGCTTAGTTCCTTGACACAGATGTTAAACAGTTAAACGCATGGTTGCCAGTTATACTTTCTTCCTTCCCTGCCCGTGTCCTAACACCTGGGAGAAATTTAACTTTGTTAATGCTGCTTCAAAAGGTGTTGCTCTCTGGGATGCCGAGAGTCGCCTGCGACGGCATAGGCTGCAGCCCCTGTGGCAGTGGGTTGCCATGGGCTACCGTGTGTAGCCAGCAGCCAGCGTGAGCGGCCAGCAGCCGCAGTGAGCGGCTGTCCAGAAGACGGCGACTGATCTGCCTCGCCCGGGAAGAGCGCAATGATGGTGCCAACTTGGGCCAGTGAAGCGACGTCCTCCACAACTAGACTGAAGAACAAAAGGACAGCAACTTGTCTGTTCCCCTCCCCCAATTCCCCAGCGCTGTTCCCATCCCCCCAATTTCCCAATAAAAATCTTTAAAAAAAAAAAAAAAGGTGTTGCTCTCTTCCTAACAAGCTCTCTGCAGTTTTACTGACTTTGTCTCTCTTGGTCACAGTAGTTTACACCTAAAGGTATCTAGAGCCACTGGCACTCTCTGTTCAATACCTACAGATGTTCCTACAGCCAGACTCACACCCTGCTTGATTTACTGAAAGGTTTATTTGTTTGAAGAATCTGGCTCAGCAGATGCTTCAGTAGCCTTCAGATGGCATGTAATGTTGATCTAAGGAGTAATTTGTAGTTGAACTTAGATTGGACTCAGACATTCAGAATCAGGCAATCTAGTTAGCACTACATAACCATAGGGGAGCAGGAAAACTCACTCACTGGATTTCAAATGCCACCAGAAAATCTAATAGCATCAACTCTGAACAGAGAAGTATGTGGTTTCAGTGACGCGAATGTGGCAACAGCATCTTCTGATTGGCCATCCACCAGGCAACCAGCTGTTTCAAGAGTACTGGTTAGTGGGCCGGCTGAGTGGCTCAGTTGGCTAAGAGCTCACTCAAGAGTTTGAGCTCTGAGCAACAGCGGTTCGAGTCAGCCCGAGCTGAGCAGCCACTGAGCTGCCAACAGGTGGCGGGATGGCTCAGCTAAAAAAAAAAGAAAGAAAAAAAAAAAAAAGAGTACTGGTTAGTGAGCTGCTCTGTAGTTGGGGATTGACAGGGGAGCTTCAAGTAACTTATCCACTGACATCGACAAGGACATGTTGAGGAGCCAATTTTGTGTTTGGAGTTGGTATGGCTACACAAGAGTCAATGAGGAGACTTAGAGGAATGCTATTACCAGTGTGGACATCACTTGAATAGAAATAACATCCCCAAGTCGAAAACTAGTAAAATTCCTCTCAGCACCCCAAGAATTGGTATAGAGAGACATCACCCATAGAGCAACTGGAAATGAGCAGTAGCCTCTAATTTTCTCACGCCTCCACCTCACAGTCATCAGTCTCCTGGTGAACCTGAGTCTCTGCTGAGAGGGTAGTGTGGAACTACATAGAATGCATTTAGTTCTAAACTAATCAGATGGCTTTGCTGCTCCTCCCAAATGAGATATTAGTAAACCAGCTGAGGGAGGTGAAGGGGCATCATGGCCGGCAGCAGCAGCTGAGACACCTCACCTGGGATAAGAACATTTTATTGGAATGACAGTTGGATTAATTCTCAGGATACCAGAGTCGTTGGGAGGCAAAGGGGAGTAGTATAGAGTTATGGCATGCATCAGTGTGTCGGGATTCATCTAGAAGCAATCAGATAAATACTGTCACCTTAGTAGGATACTTTCTTGGAAGGAGAGCTAACACACTGTGGCGATACTGTTTGGGGCATTTTCCCCATCTCTTAAAGATGCTTTACAAAAAGCCAGCCGGTATCTATATGTTCATGCCATATGAAACTTACATTCCAGACCAGTTTTTCCAGAAACTCATGGAAAATACCGTATTCCCCATGTATAAGATGCACCTTAATTTTGGGGCCCAAAATCTGAATAAAATGTATTACATAAACTTATTGAACTCAAGTTTTATTCATCATAAAATTTATACAACTCCTCATCACTTGCGGGAAATGCAAGTAAAAAAACTACAACCCCTGTATAAGACGCACCCAGTTTTTAGACCCCCAAATTTTTTGGAAAAGGGTGTATCTTATACATGAGGAAATACGGAAACTATGGCACAGATCAAAGGTTAAGAATATAAATTAAGACAAGTCTAGGTTCTAATTCTAACACTGCTAGTACTGGCTTTATGCCCTCCAATTAATCAATCTCTCTCAACTTCAGTTTCTTCACCTGTAACATGGTGAAAAGGCTGGGAAAAAAATCCATGTTAGCACACTACATTCCACACTATTCAATGGGCAATTTATCCTCATAATCAGATTGTTAAGCTTATAGGAAAGGCTCCTTCTCATAGCTTGATCTATCCTAAGAAAATTGACTCTTTTTCAAGAATAGAAAACATAAAAATGAAGCAACTTAGATTTTATCCACATGTTCTCCACCATTCAGTTAAAATTATAGATGCTGTACATTAACCCGAACACCTAAAATTATGTTGGCAGAGGCAGAACAAGAATGTAAGTCTTCTACTTTGGCTAAAATATCATTAATAGAAGTCAAAATGGCATGATTTGTATTTCCCCACAAACATGGCTTATTACGTTTGTTAAATCTAGTCTCAATTCTCAAGCAAAGACTGTGTGCTTCCCTTATGGCAAAAGAGGGTCTCTAATCCCCATGATATCAATTCACTGTCACTTGTTTCAATAGCATAAGCCCACTCACCTCAAAACATACCAAGAATTCTAGTGTCGATGAATGTGAGCCATGCGTTTTATATTACCTTTTGCACAAAAATAAAGGCATTGATTTGACAGGTAATGAGAGGAAGGTAGTTAGGTAGCTTGACCAGCCTCTCAAAATGAGTCTTAGAAGCAACCAGTAAAAGCTACGAACTTTAAACAAAAGGACGTTCCACTTCCCACTGTCGTGCATTCCCCCTCCTCTTAACTTCTTGACAAACGCTCCATGAGGACTCTTACCTGTATGGTAGTGCCACATTCACGGAGCCCAACTTCGAAAAGCTGCGTTGTCTGCTGAGTCTAAATAGTTGTTTCGGCAGCCAGCTGGACCAAGACCCAACTGGGACAGGTTCGCCAGCTGCTCCTTCCTAAACAACTCTCTGAATGGTTACCACCATCTTCTCTTCCTGACACTGCACTTTAACAGGCAACCAGGAGGAGGAAGCCCTAGGAACAGTGGTCTCCAGAGGGGCCTCAGAATGAGAAGCGACAGGAGAGGACCCACACGTGATCTTCCTAGCTTTACTCAAGGACTTGGTGGGAAGAGGACCCGAGACAGGAAAACTCCGAAGAGCAACAGACCCTGAAGGCTGCCCACCAGAAGCCGCACAAGGCACCACTGGCCCATCTCGCCTGCTCGCTACAACTGGCCTCCCAGCAGCCTCGAGGCTGCGGCTTTTATATCCCTCCTGAAATCACTCAGCAGTGATTGCAGGCCCTGACGTCAGGTTGCGAATGACGGAAGCAAGGATAGCCTACACCTGGAATTCAGCTAGCCTCGCCACGATTTCAGAGAGAGCCCACCAGGAGGAGGAAAGACTCAAATGTTGAAAATTTTCAGCTTTCCTTAAGAAGGCACGTTCTCTGTTCCTTTGGGGAAGGTTGATGAGGCCTTGAAGGGGGTTATCATTCACAAAGATTCAAGGTATGCTTTCCCTGTAATCAACAACTGCCTTCAGTTGGTGAATAATTTGATTAAACGGAGTTTTAAATCAAAGACAGAAGAGTTTAATTAGGAACTATTCTTGTTCTACTGAAGTTCACAGGCAGCTGTGCTGATGTTTTTAACTCTGCCAGGATTTTCACAAACTCACCAGGGAGCGAGACTTTGAAACAAGCGCTGAGCTAAATGTGTAAAGGGAACAATAGTTACCACTTCAATAGGCCGCTAAGCTGTTTTCTGCAGCAGCCTCGAGAACTACCTGGGCAGAAGAATCCAGAAGAAGGCAGCATGGGCCCTGGAGGGGGCTAGAACCTGCCCCTAATAAGCAGAGCTGAAGGACACCCCCCATCCATGTTTTGCTTGCCTTATTTTTAATACTCTGTGTATCCTCTTAAGCACCATTGTCCTGCTTCCCAGTGTTTTCATTGCCTGACTCTTGAACTTCTAGCCTGATAATTCTCAAATATCAATGTGCATAAGATACATTCGGCAAAATCGTTGAAAATGCAGATTGTCCCCACTCCGACCCCCATCTCTGCTCGCTAAGTCTGGGCTGAACTCCAGGACATCCCTGTTTGTAGGTGGCACCAGGTGATTTGATGCAGTGGAGATACTTCCCAGTCCCAGGGTTTCTGTTCTCTCTGTTCTCATGAAGGGACCCTAGGCCGGACAGATTCACTTTTTTTTTTTTAAGTTGCAGAAAAGTACAGTTTATTAGAAGAAAAAATACATTTCAGAAAAGCAGAAGAGGGCCCGAGCAGTAGAGAATGGCTCGAGGGCCATTATTAGAAGAGAAATTACACTCCAAAGAGTTTGGCGCAGGCCAAGCAAAGGAGCTCATAAGGCCTTCTTTTATCTTTT
>NW_017731551.1:79005-100665 GCF_001890085.2 Hipposideros armiger | reverse complement strand
AAAACTATTGTCTAAGCAGGATCTTAAGATTTACAGGGTGTGTACTTTGACCTTTACTAAAATACTAGTAGACTAAAATTGCCTTTAGTGTATAAAATATAATTATTGTGATATATCTATTAGAAGGGGAATGTAAATTCTTTAAGATATAAAGCAGTATCTGTTTCTCAGTCAGAGCTTCAGAATTTGTCACAATTGCAGTGCGCTTGGCCATGGCAGACACTGAGGCGCAGACGGCTCCCGGCACACACTCACCATCAAAGACAAACAAAGGGTTCTAGAGAACATTATGCCTATAAGATAAATTTGCTATGGTTTTGCCTGAAAGAAGCTACAGTCTACCTAACAACATAGCATATGAAAAGCTGGGGGCCAGGGTACAATGAGTCTAATCAAAATCACCCATGAGTTCAGGATCAGAATTATACAGGAGTGCCCAGTTTCAAAGGCTTTGCTGGCCAAGTATTGCTGCCTCTCCTGTCAAACACAGTTATGGTCATGTTTGATGAGCATTCCTGATATTTTAGATCTTTTGAGAAGGCTTTTTTCTAATAAAAACATATGTAAGAATGAAGAATTTTTTTTTTTAATTATAAAACTAGTACTGTTCAAAGCAGTGAAATAGTATTTTGACTTTTGCTCTCCTGGTCCTTCAAGTAAACAAATACTTTAGGAAGTATTCCTCTAGCTCCAACCTCCTCCCCTAAAAGGCCAATTTTCTTGTCAAAAGTATATATACTGCCATATGCACCAGACAGATAAAAACAGTAAATCCAGTGCTTGTCTTGTATATCTGTAGTGTGTGTGTATCTCCCTGCATTTGCGTGTGTATGTAAGAGACAGAGAAACTGAGTCAGCATTGTCTTTTTTTATCTTTATTAAATTTATTGGGGCGACATTGGTTAGTGAAATCACATACGATTCAAGTGTACATTTCTATAATACAACATCTATATACTACATTATACGTTCTCCACCCAGAGTCAGTTCTCTCTCCATCACCATATATTTGACCCACTTTTCCCTCTTCTACCACCCACCTCCTTCACTGGTAACCACTAAACTGTTGCCTGTGTCTATGAGTTTTTGTTTGTTTGTCGTGTTTGTGTGTTGCTTTCAGTTTTATATCCTACATATGAGTAAATTTATGTATTTCTTTTAATTGAGGCCCTTTAAGAGTGAAAAAATATAACATTATTATGATTAATAACACTGTAATTGTCAAAATACATGAAGATAATCACAGTAAGAAGCAAAAGCACTGACAGAACCAAGGGTGTCTTGGGTGGGACACTTTATCCCCATTCTTCACTTCCAAGAGGAGTAATTTTTCCTAGCCCCACTCTTGGCCCCTTTACTCACTGTGGGGGAGGTGGAGAGATTTATCAAGTTATGAAACCTGAGCAAGCTTGTAGCCCCCATCCTTTGACCGCCTGGGAGGGTCTGTACTGAGAGATTTCACTGCTTCTACATGGTGGAAGTCTTCCTGGGTATCGGTAGTCAACTCTGATTAATTCTAGAGTCTAGAACCAGCAACCCATTTAGAGAACAGATCTCAAAATTAATTTTGTTGGGCCGGCCGAGTGGCGCCATGGTTAAGAGCTGGCTTGGGACACCAGAGGGCCCCGGTTTGGACCCCACATATGAGGGCTAGTGACACTGCCCTCCACAGCTAAGATGCTGAATGACAGCTCAACCTGGAGCTGGGCTGCTGTGAGTCGCCAGCAATGGCGTAGGCTGCAGCCCCTGTGGCAGTGGGTTGCCATGGGCTACCGTGTGTAGCCAGCAGCCAGCGTGAGCAGCCAGCAGCCGCAGAGAGCGGCCATCCAGAAGCCAGCAACTGATCTGCCTCGCCCGGGAAGAGTGCAATGATGGTGCTAACAACAGTGAAGCAACGTCCTCCACAACTAGACTGAAGAACAAAAGGACAGCAACTTGTCTGTTCCCCTTCCCCCAATTCCCCAGCG
This sequence comes from Hipposideros armiger, assembly GCF_001890085.2. Classification (NCBI taxonomy): domain Eukaryota; kingdom Metazoa; phylum Chordata; class Mammalia; order Chiroptera; family Hipposideridae; genus Hipposideros; species Hipposideros armiger. The sequence continues at coordinate 98,698 of NW_017731551.1, read as the reverse complement.
CCGTTCCCTTCCCCCCAATTCCCCAATAAAAAGCTCAAAAAAAATTTAATTTTATTATTTGTTCCCTTTTTTATGTTTCCAGTTACACTGGGATTTTTTTTTTTGAGATGTATCACATATGGAGTATAGAAATCCTCCAGAAAGCTTGTGAGAGGGGAAAGGGAACAGTGACACACAGCTCCTGGCTCATCTGAGTGGGACAGAGACCCTGATGCTTGGTTTAATGGCAGCCACTCCAAGCTTGTTCCTGGGTCCCTGGCTTAATGACTCCTGTCTACTCTTCTAAGTCAAACTCCTGAGCCTCACCTCGGATCTACAGACTCCATATTGGTGGTGGGGCCCAGGGGTGCACATATTTAACAGGCTTCTCGGGTTATTCTTTTTTATACGAAAGCTTGAGAACTACAACAGAAATACTTCCTTCATTCCACCATACTGTCCTCACATAACAGCACTTGAGATCTCACAGGGACGTTTCCAAAGCCCTCATCAAATACACACACAACTCTTGCAGCAAATGTGTCCTGATTTTAAAAATTTTCCATTTCCCCTCTCAGCAGTGTTTCTTATTTCTTAGTTGGGAGTCCACATATAGGTGAATAGGGGTCTGGGAAACCCCCCCAAATCTGTTACATTTTATATGCATGTGCGTATGCACATTTTTCTAGAAAGAGTATCCATAGAGTTCGAGATTCCCACAGCGTTCTACAACCCAAACCATTCTTTTTTTTTTTTTAAGCTGACCCATCCTGCCACCTGTTGGCAGCTCAGCTCGAGCCTGACATTGAACTGCTGTTGCTCAGAGCTCACACTCTTGAGCAAGCTCTTAACCAACTGAGCCACTCGGCCGGCCCTCAAACCATTCTTGAAGTGGCAAAATTGAAAGATGATTTCCATCCCAGAAGACTGATTTGTTCTCAACAACTCTTTTGGGTGCCTAAAGCATAACAAAATACAGGGCCCAGCAGTTAAACTTCTGTTAAATGGCCTTATTTGTCTGCATGTCAGTGCTTTATAATTAAGCATTCTTGGACTAATTTGAATTAAGTATGGCTGCCTTCTAAACTCCCCATGCTACTTGCCTTCTGCAAACAGAGAGCAAAAGAACAGAAATGCCTGACCTTTCTCAGTGTTAGTTACCTTTGAAGAGCATAGGTGTCTTTGCTTTTCTGTGGAATAAATTAACTCTAACATTTTCTCTGATGAGAGTCACAGATTCATTTGCTACCAGGTGCAGAAAGAAATCTTTGAAACGCTAGACAGATGAAGGATAAAGGAGGACCCCAGGGCACAAAGCAGATGTTGTAAGTAATCACCAAGACAGAAATTTTAATCAGTTCTTCTGTTTTGCAGAGACAATTCTGTTTCCTAGATTAATAGGAAGCTATAGATGTTGAAATGCCCAGGTGTGGCAAGGTATTGTCCTACCCTCCCAACCCTAGATCCTTTCTAAAAGTTAAAGTCATCTAGAAAAAACTACTTGTTTATTTTTTTTAAATAATAGTTCCATTAACATATAACCTGTAAGTCTCTGGAGTTTAAACAGAGAGGCTTGCGGGTTGTTTGTGGGGTCGGGGAGTGGGGATAAAAAGGGTTACATTACTTCTTAAAATTTTCAATATGATAGAAATATTTAATACATGAAGTTGATGAGTGTTATATGTAAACATATACAAACAATTTCCATTTGGTATGTATTTGGTGTCACTTCCCTTCCCCTTACCCAGTTGACGTGGAAGACTGAGAATTTTGAATGAATTCCATTCCAGGGCATAGCAGGCAGATTCTAACATCCTACCTTCTAGTATCCATGACCTTGAATCTCTACCCTTGAGAGTGGGCTTAACCTAGTGACTTCCTTCTAATTAACAGAATAAGGGAAAAGGGATGGGATGTCACTTCTAAGATTAGGTAATGAAGATTAACTTCATTCTTTCTATCTATCTATCTATCTATCTATCTATCTATCTATCATCTATTTATATAATATATATTTGTCTCTGTGTCTCTCTCTGTCTCTGTCTCTCTCCCCCGCTTGCCCAAGAGGAAGCAAACTGCTCTGTTCTGAGTAATCCCATGGAGATGCCCACATGTCAAAGAACTGATCTCTGGCCAACCATCAGTAACAACCTGAGGCCTGTTAATATCCATGAGCTTGGGTAGGGGACCCACGCTAACTGTGTGGAAGTGACTTTAGCCCCAGCTGACACTTCTTGCTTACAGCCTTATGAGAGACTCAAAACCATACAGCTCAGCTAAGCTGCGCCCCAATTCTAGACCAACAGAAACTGGGAGGGAAAAGTTGTTTCTTGCTTTAGGACACTAAGGTTTGGGGGATTTTGTTAGGCAGCAGTAGATAACTAAAACAGATAACTAAAAAAAATAAAAAGCATAATTCGCCCTCATGAGGAAGAAAAAGTTTTGTTTCTCTGGACAGTGGTAATCCATTCACTTTCATCCTATAAATCTATGGTTTTTACAATGAAAACTATTTAAACTTTAAACAAGTTGGAAGTATGAGATGAACACACAAAATCATCTAGTAACTTTTTCAAACATCACTTGCATTACTACCCCAGATTCTAGAAAATGAAATGATGATAATTTAATATTTATTAAATGGTTAATGTGTACCTGACTCTGTGTAAAGTGCTTTATAGGGATTATTCCACTGAATCCTCACATCACCCCACCCCACCCCCAATAGTGTCACTACTGTGGACATTTTACAGCTGAGAGAATTGAGGTAAACAGAGGCTGAATATCTTCCCCAGTCTACACAGCTAGCATTTTAATCCGGATCCTCCTGAAAGGAAAACTCATATTTTGAAGCCTAGCATTCTGAAGAGACTTCACAAGTCCTGGCATCAAGTGAATATATGGCTGACTTTGTCGGTCCATTCGATGATAATGGGAAAAATCATTGTCCAATCCTTCAGTAATTTCATTTACGTACAATTCAAAAAGGAGCAAAAGTGGTTATAGAAATAGAATACTGGTTACCTTTTAGGGAGAATGACTGAGAAGGGCCATAAAGGAGGCTTCTGAGGCAGGAGAAATGTTTATATCCTGGTCTGAGTATTGGTTATATGAATGTGTTCGTTACCTTGTGAAAATGTATCAAGCTGTACACTTAGATTTGTGCATTTACTGTGTATATGCTAGGCTTCCGAACAAATCTTATCCAAATCTCTTTGAATTATTGGTAATTCCCCACACAAAATCTCAACTAGCTCTGATTCTTCATCTCTTTGTTAAGACTTTCCCTTCTTATATTTCTTTTCAGGAAAAAATGAACAACAGACGTTTTGAATGGCTAAGATATGATTTGAGAGAAACAAAAACAGGGCAACTGGCTACCAGCTTCTCCTCCATGTGGCACTGGCTCCATTATTTCAGGTTTTCTCTTCTTTTGTAGCCATTATTCTCATGTTTTGAAGAGCCCAGGACCCAATGGTTAGGTTAGAAACGTGTATTTTCAAGCCCTACTGTAGACATATGATTCAAAAGCTATAGGAGAAGGGCCCAGGAATCTGTTTTACCGAAACTTTCAGGTCATTCTGATTCAAACAAACATTTAAGAACCATTGGCCTAGGTCATTCGTTTTTAACCCAGGGTACATGTTAGACTCACCCGGAAGGTTTTCAAGATTCATTACTGCTCCACCCGCCCCTTCTAATTTAGTAGGTCTGGAGCAGTGCTTTGGCAAGAATATTTTCTAAAAGCTCCCTGGGTAATGCTGATAACATCCCCTAAGAACAACTGGAATGGAAAATGGAACCTGATCTGCTTCCTTACTCCTCCATAAATACAGACATGCCCACCTTGCCCCACAGTCTTCCCTGTTTCAGAACACCCTGAAATAGGAACTTGAGACGTCTGTGCCTGAGACTGTCCCTACGTCTAAATCTTTACCTGGGGTTGTCCTTTCACGCCTGCCGAGGAGCATAGGGATGCGCCTTCCCTCTAACTCATATGTCATGTGCCCTTTTGATGTTTGTATTCCATCCAGCAAATACAAACAAGAAAAGTGCCAATCTACTAAGTGTTTGTTTCTGAAATGTATCAGATAATGGTTTCAGAGTGAATGACTCAGCCCCTAATAATAACACTGTATTAGCTAGTGAATTCAATTTAATCTGAATTCGTGGGAATGCACAAGCAGTTTTATACTTGTCAGTCCTGAAATGTAGAAAGCAAACAAAGTGGCCGGAAAAGAGAGGCAAGCAGCGGTACAAAGCTTAGCCCCAGGCTGGCCTCATTTCATACCTGTCTCCTTCCATCACCAGCCTCATCTTTCAGTGCTTCCTTAGACCATCTGAGTCTCCCAGGCTTACACCATGATCTGCTCTGGAAACACACAGCTGTAACTACCCATGCAGACACTCCCCGTGGTTGAAGATTTCAGAAACCATACTGCCCCCCGGGCCTACGCTCTTCCCTTAGCAGCTCCCCACAAGTTTTAGCATAAAATCCAAACTTCTCAGCATGGCTTACAATAGGATAATTTATCATCCAATTTAAATGATCTGAGAATGAAAAGGGTGCTAGTCATAATGACAGGGGAATTATGGGTAAATTGGTACAGACCCAAAAAACGGGGATTCCCATTAGCCTTCACACGTGGCAGTTCATGAACAGGCCCCTAGTTACACAGCCAGCACTTCGTTAAGGTCTACCTTGTAACAGATGTGATGCATATATAGTAGACCCATGAACATGGGTTTGAACTGCGTGGGCTACTTATATGCAGACTTTTTCAATAAATATTATACATATGTTTTTTTCTTAACATTTTCTTTACTCTGGCTTACTTTATTGTAAGAATGCAGTATATAACACATATGACATAGAAAATATGTGTTTATCAATTGTTTATGTAATTGGTGAGGCTTCCAATCCACAGGTTATTAGTAAAGTTTTTGGGGAGTCAAAAGTTATGTGTATTTCGGCTGTGGGGAGTTGGTGTCCCTAACCCCTGCATTGTTTAACAGTCAACTGTATTATTTCTAATTAGTACAAAAGTTTTGCAGTGTTTTAGTATTACCCTTATTTTATATATGACAAAATATAAAGAAATTCAATAGCTTGCAGGACCTTTTACAAAAAAGAAGAGGCAGAATCGGAAGTCAAACCATGATCTGTTTGGTTATCATATTCAGACTTTTCATATGGGTGCTTTTCTCAACAACTAATAACTTCCTAAAGTAGAATAAATGAGGAGTGATTCAAATCCCCATGTATAGTAAAACCTGGTTTTTAAAAGTGCCTATATAGCTCTCTTCCTGATAAACAAATCATTTATAACATAACTCAAAGAAAACTTAGAAGTATGTGAAGTCAAAAATAAAAGTTTCCAGGCATTGGCCAAGCGGCTCAGTTGGTTAAGAGCTTGCTCAAGAGTGTGAGCTCTGAGCAACAGCAGTTCGATGCCCGGCCCGAGCTGAGCTGCCGCTGAGCTGCCAACATGTGGCAGGATGGCTCAGCTAAAATAAATTAAAATTAAAAATTAAAAAAAATAAAATAAAAGTTTCCCCTGCCCCTACTCTCAGTTAAACCAGTCCCCTTCCCAGAGGTAAAATGCTATTGACAAAATCCTGTTGATACTTCCCAAAATTTTTAGGATGAAAACAAAAATACGGGTTTCTTTTTCCCCCTTTAACTTGGAATATACTATATGAAGAACTTTCTTAACACTTCATTAAGAATTCTGGACAAGTTTTAAACAACAGATGCAAAGAGCTTTCACATATAAATCTTCTGACAAACAAAAAGAAGTTCACATTAATTCTTTAATTAAAGACTAAGAGACACTTAGCAATAAACTCAAGAGAGTGGAAGAAACAAAATATATTTCATGCTTAGTAAATTTTGTTCCTGTGCTTGACAGTGTGATTGAAGACCAAGCCTGTTAAGTATAAGCCAAAATACACATACATCTTTGCCTCCTGGGAGTGGGTTACCATGAAGCCCTAACTCTGCCATGAATAATCTCGGTTGCCATACTATTACTCACCTGAGTCTCAGCTTTCTAGTACGAAGTCAAAGAATTAGCCTTCAGAAGTCTTAAACCCCATGTATCTACATGACACTAATGCAACACCAGACAGGCCCTCCTTCAATCTCCCTCCTTTTCTGCAGGAGTACAGCAGACAAACATCTCCACCCTTTCTTGTCTACCAACTGAGCCATTTTCTCCAGGGCAGAAAGAGAATGAACATCCAAAAGAAAAACGTGCTGCAGGATTACTGAACTATGGAAGGGAGATCACGGCTCCCCTCACACACCCACTAACCACTGCGCTTGCTCCCACAGAGCTTCACATCAAGAGGGAGAAGAATCATACAACTTCAATAATGGATGCGTCTTTTCCATTCCTAAGTTTCCTTCTTGTGAAGGGAGGTCAAAATATAACCCTTGGGTATTCTTCACCTGTTTACTCATTAGGAGATCCTTCTGTGGCTGGTAAATCTGGAAGAATAACTGGTTATGTTTATTAGTCAGCTCGGGCTGCTGTAAAACAATACCACAGACTGGGTGGATTAAACAGCAGATGTTTGTTTATTTCTCACAGTTCTGGAGGCTGAGAAGTCCAAGATCAAGGTGCCCACCTATTTGGTTCCTGCAGCGAGTGCTCTTCCTGACTTACAGATGGCTACCTTTTCACTATGTCCTTACGCCACTTGGTGGGGGGTGGGGGGCAAACTCTCTCTGTCTCTTCCTATGAGTGTGCCCTCTCTTGTCATGACCTCATCTAAACCTAATTACTTCTCAAAGGCCCCATCTTCAAATGCCATCACACCGCAGAGGGACACAATTCATCCATAGCAGTAGCCCGGCTCAGTCCTGTTTCTGATCTGGGGGATGAGTTCGCCCACTAGAACCATGAGTCCTCTTTCGCTCGTCTGTGCTGTAAGTCTCCCTGGGCCAAGGCGGATAAGTGGCCTGACTCTTGCATTTGCTATTAACAGTTCCATTTGGTTCATGAACCTAAGGTCAGATCCTGTCTGGGTCTTTATCTACAAATAAGGTGATATTCTGGACATACTGCACTTTGTGTGGTTCAATTAATCACTACCACCAATTCTCCTTCCTTCCTACACATATAGGATTGTGAACGTCTTTAGCCATATGCTCCCACTGAGCGTGGGAGTGCGCGCGCGCACGCCTGCGCGCACGCGTGCGTTGTGTATTGGAGGGGGAAGCGTTGGTAGTGGTCCATCCCTAAGTTCATCCATACTGTATACTTGGTTAGTATTATGCACACACCACAGGCACCCCTGGGCAGCAATCCGACAGTGTGGCACGAGCCTGCCTTTCATGTAACACATCCTCCACAACACATGCTTCTTTAGAAATCAGAGATGCTCTTCATGACTCATCAATATTCAAGGGGAAGGTCACTGGTAGAGAAACCAAGTAAATAAGGCACACATCCTCAAGAGCCACCGAGAGGAATTCAAAGGGTCAGTCGTATCAGTAAGGATACACTAAGGCAAAAGTCACAGAAAAACCTTGACTCAACAGGTTAAGAAATTGGAAAACATTTCTATCTCAAATAATGAGATAGAGGGGGCATCTTCAGGACTGATTTACTCAAGTGGTTCATTTATATATCAAGAACTCAGGATCTTGTTTATTCTAATGTCAACAATATGTCAATTATTCAAGGTGGCTTCCCTCATGGTCACTAAGTGATCACCACTCTTCCGAGATGTGACCAGATTCAGTGGGAAAAGAGGAGCACATTCCTGCCTATGTGTCCTCTTTTAAGGACAATAAATCTTTCACCCCAAACCCTCAGCCAGCTTCTTACATTTCAGGAGCCAGGACCTACTTATGTTCCCTTCCTAAGCCTATCCGTGAAGAAAGGTAATGGAATTGTCAATAAGTTACTACGTATGAGTCACTTAGGCGAATCAGGTTTGATACCTGAGTTACAATGGGAAACCACTCAACCAGCCAGGAAGGAGGAAAGCTATTGGGTTGATGACCAGTAGTGTCTGTTACACTTACCAGTCAGAACTGATAGATAACACAAGAATATGTTGTTCTTGGTAGGATGTAGACTCACATCTCATATCCAGCTAAATCCACTCCTACCTGCCACAGTGTGTGCCTGGGGACTCCAAGGTAGATAAGAGACAAGGTCTAAAAAAACATTTGGGTAATATCTGCTGCATCAGCAGATTGAGATAGGAAGGCAGTGATCACATTTAATTAAATTATGTAAATCCTTTCCCAAATGGCTGGTGCTCTTGTTTGCTTTCATAAATGGATGAAATGAACAAATAAATTATAGGACTACTCAGATTTGGTTCCTTGGGAACTGTCACGTGGCCCCTGGCAATGAACGCAGAGGGGCTGATAAGAGCCTTGACTTTAATGGGATTTTAGCAAGACAGTAACCCAGCCAGCCTATACTGAGGTTTAAATTAGATGAGCTTCTGCCAACACAAGAGAGAATCATTTTGCTGTTCTGACAATCCCTTTGCTGCAACCATTTATGTAGAATATACAGAATTATTCAAGAAATGTTGGCAGTGATGTTCTTCATATTAATTCGATAAGAACCATCTGAGAATGCTAAAATATATCCTATTTTCAGCTAACAATTAAAGACTGTTGCATGATAATCAGGCTATTGAAACATTTTCTTTAAACATTTCAATATGCATTGACCATACTAATTAAATGTAAGTTGTAGTTAAAATCTATGATGTTTCTGTACTTTTTTAGCTATGATGTTAAGAGCCTCCACAGATAAAGGAGACAGTTTCCAGGTAGTGTTGATGGAATATGGAAGGCAGAGCAATATGGTGCAGAAGTATGAGGTGTCATGAGAAAAGGTTTGACTTTAAGCTTCACCTCTCTACTTAACTGTGTCTCACGCAAGTCAGTCGATTACTTTCTGTCTGTTCATCTATGAAATGATGGTAATATTATCTGTTGTGTAGGTTTGTTGCATAAAACACTCAGTGCAGTGCCTGGCACATGGTAGGCACTTGGGCTGATAGATATTAGTATTTATAATGGATTTGAAATAACTCGCTATTAGGCTAAGTGATCTAAACCTAAACCACGAGTAGTATTAACGTTATTTTTATAGCCATATAAATTAAAACTGTTAAATGGGTAAGAATTCAGATCACAACATCCAAAAGATCCCATGCAGAATCTCCTGTGACAGCTAATTTTCTTTGTCAACCTGGCTGGGCTACAATGCCTTGAAAGGTGGTCAACCATTATTCTGGATGTTTCTGTGAGGAGGTTTTGAGATGACATTAACATTGAACTCCGTGGACTGTGAGTAAAGCAAATTGCCCTGCATGATGTAGATGGGCCTCATTCAATCAGTTAAAGGTCTGGATAGAACACAAAACTGAGCTCCCCTGGAGCAAGAAGGAATTCTGCCAATGGACAGCCTTCAGGTTCGAAGGGTTTCCAGCCTACTTGTTTACCCTGTGGATTTTGCTTGCTGGTCTCCATAATCACCTGAGCCAAACCCTTAAGTCTATTCTACATATGTGCATATCCTGTTGGTTCTGTTTCTCTAGACCCCTAACTAATATACCTCCTCTGGCAGAAAAAGCATGTCATGTATTAGGCCGTGACAGCAGTTGGCAGGGGTTATGTCAGCATCATGGCCCTTTACACTAGCCTGGTCAGCTCCCATCAGATGTGCCCCTCGCCCATGGGTAACGGGCAAAGTAAATTCTGTGTACCTTCCCTGAGAACCAGAGCCATGAGCTACTACTCTCAATTCCCTTAAGAAGGACAATTTAGTCTTTGCAACACCAGAGCTTAAAGTCTTCTTTACTAATTTCCCCAAAATAAATATCTACGTTGATATCTAATATCCACTTATTTTATCTCTGTTTTGCAATTCATTCAGCCTTCCTTGTCAAAATGTATTGTCCAATCTCTTAGGTTCTCCATTACCTCCTGCCCTTAATATAGTAATCTATCTACCTATCTAACTAGCTCTGCTTTATTGCCAGGTGTTGCCTCTCTATTTAGTTCTTTCCCCCCCCCCTAAGGAAGAAAGCAACTAGTTAGAGGAATGGATCTATCATTTCTAATTGCAAAATTGGATCCACTTTTTAGCTAATTTGTGGGAATATAATATCTATCCCTTAAAGAGTGTAATGCTTTTGTTGGATGCGGTCTACGGCAGGTCAAGATAAAGTTTATAAAGTCAAATTAAATTATTTTGTTGAAAAGAAGGACAAGAGAAACAATGACGATTTTTTCTTCTTACTCTCAGGAAGAGGGTTAGCCAGAGGGCTTAACATTTACCAGTCCTTGGAGTTTATCTATTTGAACCTAGTTTATGTCCATAAAAAACAAACTCATAGTAAAACTGTATATCCCAGCCAGAATAAAGGTGATGAACACAGCCAGAATTCAGACGAACGCATAGAACTGAGACATAACAGTTGAGCTATACTTTGAATGGAAAGCAGACTGTGAAATATAAGCCTGCATCATAATCAGGTCACGTGTGTATTAATGAGGTCCTGTGACTTTGGGGTTTATTCCTCAGTCCTCTACAAGTACACTCTCAGTGGCACAGTGTGTTATCTGGGAATAGCATGTTTGTATTCCATTTCATCAGCAAGGATGAAAAAAGACCCTCATGTGAGACTTTTAAAAAATCCACTTTGAAATATCTACAGGCAAAACTATTCAAGATGTGGATTGGAGGGGAACCATCCCTCTGAATATCTGAAATGTGACAAATGTTTAGACATAAGCATTGAAGGTTATCAGTATGACATTCACTTTTTTAAAAGAGTGTAAATACTTCTATCCTCAATTTTGAGGGGGAAAAATAAGTCACCATAGGCAGAATTCTAAAGATGTTCCCCCAAGATCCGGTCTCCTGGTCATTCAATCAAACGCTATCTAGGCAGGGCTGTAATTGAGGTTATGGACCTTAAACTATACATATCCTGTACTATCCAGGAGGGCCCTATCTAATCGCTTGATCCCTTTAAAGCAGAGAAATTTTTCTAGATGGAGTCAGAGAAGAGGGGAGGCAGAGACTGGAAGGGAGCCAGTTGGCCTGTAAAAGCGGAGAATGGCCCCCAGCGAACACCCAGCAAGGCGACCGAGACCTCAGTCCTACAACCACATAGAACAAAATTCTGCCAACTACCTGACCGAGTCTGGAAGCATTTTCTCCCAAAGCCTCCTTCTAAAAGCCCAGGGTGACCAGGACCTCGATTTCAGCCCTGTAGGACGCAGCAGAGGTCTTTCGGCCTCTGTGGAATCTGTGTGATTTTAAGCCTCTGGATGTGTGATAATTTGTCACAGCCACAATACAACACTTATCTGCACTGAAATATCATTTCTTATCTTTTCTACTCCCTTTATTTCCTCCCCTCTAAAGTAGCAACAGCAGTTTTCTAAGGATCCACAAAAGGGAAACTCTACGCTTTGCAGATACATCTTACAAATTGAAATTTGCCAAGGGCCAATTATTTAAATTAGTATTTTTCTCTAAAATCAGATAAGTAAAAGAAACAAGCACAAATTTATATTGAGACGGCATGGTTCCAAATTCTCACTCTGCCATTTAAAAGTCTAGGTGAATTTGGACAAATCTTTAATCCCATGTAATACAGTTCCCACATGGGTAAATAGGGGAAAATATACCTGTATCACAGTGTCATTGTGAGGATTAAAATGTGTTTTTTTTAAGATGTATCCATTACTTATGAAAGAACTTTAAATAATTTTTAAAGATTCAGAAGGATAAGACTATTACCTAAATTCATCATTTTGTTATTAAAGAAGCAAACTATATATATTGTCAAACAAATATGAGAAAAACCAAATGAGATAAATATTTTTTTAAAAAAAGGAAGAAAGATAAACACATAATTTGAAATTTTAGAATCATTCAAATATATTGGTGTGATATCCTTCCAGACATTCAATTTTTGCACAACATAATGCACAACAATAAACAATGTGCATATACAGTTTGGCAGGGAAGCTTACTGATTTCTTTTCTTTATTTTCATGACTATAGAGAGATCAGAAAGAATGAGAATGGATTCAGTTTTTCTTTCCCAGGGAAGCTAGAAATTGAGTTTCACAGACTCAATTTGCCACACCTGGACCTTCTCTTCCAATCCCCTAAGGCAGCGGTTCTCAACCTGTGGGTCGTGACCCCTTTGGGGGTCGAATGACCCTTTCACAGGGGTCGCTGGGTACTCGTATGTGGGCGTATCTGCATGTGGGCCTGGACACGGATAGAGGAGCGGTGTCTCGGTTTCTAAGACCATCGAAAATATGTGCTTTCCAATGGTCTTAGGTGACCCCTGTGAAAGGTTGAGAACCGCTGCCTAAGGGGAGTCATGTCCCTGTACTGTGAAGGGGTTCGGGGGTTACCTAGGTATTTTGGGGTGGGGATCCTTAGGGGCCATCCAAGAGGACAAGGCAGGACATCCAAGGAAAATGGCTGCAATGAGCTCTCAGAAGGCCTACATCAGGCTCAGCAAAGGTTCTATGCCCAAACCAACCCCATGGTGATAAGGTCAGGTTACCTGGCACCTAAATATATAGCATAGTGAAATTCTAAAATATGGCATTTCTTATATCCAAAATGTGGAGGAGAAAAATCTTACTCATATAATAGTTTCACAAAAATTCAATAACCTGTTTTTTTTCACTGGATATCTTAACCTTGTTTTTTGCATCAATAAATGCAGAGCTACAAAATCATTTTAATAGCTATGCAATAGTCTTTTGGATAAGTGTTCCATAATTCTTTATTAGTAATGTATTTTTGGACGTTTCAGTTAAATCCAAATTCTCACTGTTGTAAACAATTGTGCTGTCAAGCTCCATTATCTTTAACATAATGAAAGAGTAAGTCAAGGTCACCTATGCCTTACAAGGACCAGTGCCAGGAAGTTGAGGTGGAGGTCATATCTAGGACACTTATTTGTATCTCACTGAAGAATGGAAGGTCTCTACATAAGGTCTGCCATGAGCATATGATCTCTTATACAGCTTTTTGATATCTCACTCTCTGGTTCCTTATTTTTCATGACTTTTTCATTTGGTTTCCTCAAAGAGAGGTAGCATCTTAAGAGCAAGGCAACAAATGTATTGCTTTTCATAGTCTCAGCCTTTCTCCAACATTCAGCACAGATTAAGTGCATAAAACTTATTGAATGATTACTATAATTATATTTGTTTTGTTGGCTAAACACATATGAAGGTGAAAGAAGTTTTTAATATTAAATAGACTTACTTTTAAAATTATATTGTGACTTGGCCTCTCCCGAGACCATAAGCCCGTAATGGTTCAGTGCTCTTTCTAATATCTAATATTTGATTTTGCAACGTGTTAGCCAATTGCAATTTATCAAGGCAGCTGGACTACGAATGCACCTTCTGACACCAAGAAAGATGGACAATTTTGCTAGGGAGGCTATTTGGCTGGGGTTTTGCAATTCTTCCCCTTCATGGTTCAATAAACACATGTGATATAACTTGATAACCTCATGTTTTACTATATTTTAACGCTCAAACTTTTTCTTTTATTATCTGTTCCTAGGGGTTGAATTTGCTTGAAATATATGGAATTATGTCTCCAAGCATAAACTTCAAATACATTTATGTAGGTCTAAATATTGAACAAAAAATATTTGGAGAGGGTAATCTCACGTGTTGAATCTGGGCAACGGTGTCTTAGTATAATGTCAGAACAAATCACTGAACTATTTCATCAAATTGTTCCTTGGACAGATATGGTCCCATTCGCCCCTGGCTGGTGTGCTTTCTAGTCCAAATAGCTTGTCCGCTAGAAAAGTTTGGACAGACCTCGTGTGACCTATGGCCTGGCTCCTGGCCTCCTCTCCACTGAATACCACAAGCAAGTAGCCAGGAATAAGCCATTAGTATAGAATCTCACTGCATCATCATGTAAAAACGTGGTCCTTATATATAGCTGTTACAATTCCGTTGACTCTATTCCCTATGCTGGCCCTGTTCTATGTGCTTACAAACATTACTTTATTTATATCAATAGTTTCTGGTACCAAAGAAAATTTAAAAATTATACATTGGTGAGAAAAAAAATGTGGTCTTGTTAAAATGTCTTAAAGTTTCATGTAACTAGGAGAAAGCTGAAGTATCCAGGAGGAGAAAAACAATAGTCTCAGAAGGCTAATCATACAAAACTGAAAAGAATAATGAACAGTAAGAGACTAGAGTATTCCCAAGTCTTCTATCTGATGAAAGGGGTGAGATCTGAGATCCCAGGGTTCCCCAGAGAAAGCATCTGTCCAAACTTTACCTGTTTTTAATTCCTTTAACAGGGACTCAAAAGTCTATCTTTACACACATTCTTTAGTGGATGAAGAACCCAGGGAAAAAAATCAGTGTTCTTTTCTCACCCTCAATACGTTACGGGTGCTTTTCTAGTTTCAAACTGAAGATAGCTTTGAAAGGGAGAACACGTTATAAAAAGGAAGCAATTCAAAGTGATTTGTATTACAAGGGAGAGAGGCTTGACAATTTTGCTTCAGTCCCTGCTGGGATAAGGAATAGAGAAAGGATCATCCTTACACATACACACACTGTACATGTTTTGTTTTTTTAACCTCTAATTTCATAAAAGCCCCAGTTGATGAAACTGCCTGTTCCTGAGGACACATCCATGTGTCACTGTACAGCTACCAGTAGCTTAGAGGCTCCCAAATGTGATCTTCCTGATTTGTCTGTATCCCAAAGAGGCTAAGTTCAATAAATATTACTATAAAGGCCAGCCTGGAGGGTGGTTAAAAGATCGGTCATCATTTTCAGTAACTAACCAGGATCAGAGGAGAGTGAGAAGATGCTGCATACACACTGGGAATGCCACAGTCATTGCTCATTTTGCTTTTGACCTCTTATGTTTTTCACCTTTGGGCCTGAATACACTAGAGACCCAGTGTGTTCTGTTAGGATAGTCTCTAATGAGCTCAAGATTGGGCCCTATCGCATGACTAACAACAGGTACACATTGAATGATTGTGAAATAATTGAGTAACAAGAAAAATCCATCTCAACCATTTAATTTTCTGGTCTGTCTCAGCCTAGATGAATAAAGGGGTGATGGGAGAACTTACTTGGGTCCAAACAAAATCTTAGCCTTCTAAAGGAGGAAGGGGCAAAATATTGCATCGTCGGGAAAGTCATGATGCATTTTTGCATGGAAAAACATAGAAAAATACGTCATGACTTTCCCAACGACCCAATAGTTGGTGGCCAGAATAAATTTCATGTTAGTAACACAGACAATATGTGTATGAACTTGAAATACACTTTTACTTAGAAAAGTCCCAGTTTCATATTACACACACGAGTAAGGCATCTTGCAAGCCCTCAGACAAAACAAAATGATTTATGATGTGCTAGTCTCTTCTGCGAAGCCTTTAGTACCATTGTCACTGAGCATGACAAGCAGAAAGACACTGTCATTCTTTATATTGTTTTCTTTGTAGATGAAACCTTTGATTCACACAAAACTAAGAGACCTGCCCTTGAGATTCTGAAAAGTGTTCTTTGGAGTTTATCATACAAAATGCAATCTCAGTAGAAGAGTCTTCCTGTGCTGTTTTGGTGAAATGTATGCAAAATTGTTTCTTCAGGACGCCAGGGCAGCTTTGGGGCACCATCCTGGTGTATGAAAGAGTGAATAGCTGAATCATTTTGCCCTACAGTTCTCTGGAGTAAGAAGAAAGCTCTAATTTCAAACAAATAAAACTGCACAATGATTTAATTTGTAATGCTTAGACCATCGTTCAGAAACCAACACGAAAATCTACCCATACCCTGAATTAAATCATCTGTGCCAAGGACTGAACCATTCAATGCAAATTCATCAAAGGTTTGGCAATTCCTCGCTATGCATTTTTCACAAAGATAAGCAATCTACTTAAGTTTAATGGGAAGAGCAAGTCTATTTCATTTCTGCTACTCCATGTTATTGGTTCAAAATGTTAGATATGGTTTTAAGAGTGTTTGTTGTCCGTGGTACAACCCAAGCCCAGCTTTAAAAGTAGCATTCTTATTTATATATTTGATTTCCTAGTCCAAAGGTTAGATGGCAAGTTGGTATAAAGGAAAGAAAACTCCTTTGGTGGTTTTACATCCAAATATGAAATTTGCCTATACTACTCTCCAATTCAGGAATTACAGATACACATAAAGCTACTATTTTTAGAGTGCTTACGCATGTCAGATATTGTATGATTTTCCATGAATTATTGATTAATTCTCACAGGAATTCTATGAAGTAGGTAGTATCATTTACATTTTTTTAGCTGAGAAAACTTAGATGTAAAAATACTAAGTAATCTATCCAAGTTCAATGGCAAATGGTGAACTTGTAGCCACACTATTTTTCTGACTTGAAACCCATCTTATCTTTCTTTTAATATTTTGCTATAGAGTGGTGTTACTTTAACTTTTTTCCTGATTTAAGTAGGTTTTTGAGACCCTAATGAGTAAATGATGGAAGGACCTGAGTTACAGAAACAACAGAGCAGAATTAGACCCTAAAATACCAAATTGATTACAACTGTCAGGCTATCATACAGAATAAAATTTTTAAAAAAGGATTTAATATGTTGAAAGAAATGAAATTAGCAATCAAAAATATGAGCTGGTACAGATAGGTGAAACCACAAAAATTTATCCCATTTTCTTTTGTGGTCCACAGTGGTTTTATTCTTATCTCTGTTTCAAGCTCAATCTCATCATGAAAGCTATTTTCTCTTTCTCAGCATCACTTTTTTAAAAAATTGAAATCTAAGAATATATACAAGAATGAGATAACAATATAATAAATCTCCATTTATTCATCAACAAGGTTCAGCAGTGGTCAACAGGCACTCATGTTTATCCATAGCCCCTCTCCCCCACAATCCCTACTGGACTTTGAAGTAAATCCCAGACATCATTTTATTTAATCCGTAAACATTTCTGTTATTTATCTCTAAAAGATATACTTTAAAACCATATAACCAGAATACCACTATCACCTGTGAAAATGATTCCTATTTTCTTTAATTTTCTCATGTTATTTTACAATTTGGTTTCACCAGGATTCAAGTGAGATCCATACATTGTGATTGCTTTTATGTTCCTTACGTGTTTTTTAGTCAATAGACTGTTCCTCCATCTTTTTTTCTTCTTTCCTTGTAATCGATTTGTTGAAGCATCTGGGTCATTTACCTTGTATAGTTTACTATAATACGAGCTGAATTTCATTGATGGCCTCTCTATGGTGTGATTTAAGATGCTCCTCTATCTCCTATATATGCTATAAATTAGTAGTTACATCTAAAGCCTTGATTCAAGATTTTGTTTTTATTTTTTGGTAATAATGTTTTATGAGTGCTTTGCACACTTCAATCAAGAGACATGTAATGTCTGTTTGTGTCTCCTTTTTTTTTTTAGCTGGGCCATCCTGCCACCTGTTGGCAGCTCAGTGGCAGCTCAGCTCAGGCCCATGTGGGAATCAAACCGGTGACCCTGTTGCTCAGAGCTTGCACTCTTGAGTGAACTCTTAATCAACTGAGCCACTCAGCCAGCCCTTGTGTCTCTTTTTTTATGTTAATTCATAGTTACTACCAAGATCCATTATGTCAGTAGAGATTGCAGGAATAGTAATATTCAACTCTGTCATTCTTTCTTCATTCATTTGCTGAAATGGATCTAGTAATATAAGGAGAACTTCCTCTTAACAATATTTGGTTACCATGAAGCATAACCCCTAAAGGAAAACCAGGCTAAAACTAGAAAATACTTAAAAGTGAATAACAATGAAAAAATTGCATATTAAAAATGTATTAGTGTAAAGTTATCCTTAAAGGAAAAATTTAGTCTTCAAACTTGTATGCAAAAATTTTTTAAAACTGAGAAATAGTAAAGAATGCATCCAATTTAAAAAGTTAAAAAAAACAAAAACAAACCGGTATAAACCCCCAATACAATGGAAAGAAAGGCACTGCTCTAATTGAATATTTGTGTTCCCCCCCAAAAATGTATATGTTGAAATCCTAACTCCCAAAGGTGATGTTATTAGGAGGTGAGACTTTTGAGAGGAAATTAGGTCACGGGGGTGAAACCTTCATGAATGGGTCAATGCTTTTAAAAAAGAGGCCCCAGGGGGAATCCCCTGCTTCTTCCAAGATGTGAGGACACAGCAAGCAGACTCCCCCCCCCCCCCATGAACCAGGAAGCAGGCCTTTATGAGAAGGCCGCCATGCTAATGCCTTGATCGTGGCCCTCGAGCCTGCAGAAGGTGAGCAATAAGCTTCTGTTGTTTAAAGGTCACCATGTATGTGGTATTGTTATAAGAATCCAAATGGATTAAGACTGGGATTTTTTTTTTTTCCAAGCAGAAGTTAATAGACAAAACTACAAAGATACAAACTACTGAGCCAAACTGACAAGAACATTCAGGCAGCCCAATGTCATATATGTGGGATATAAGGCAGGGAATTTTCTTATATCTAAAATAAAAAAACAAAAATAAATTGAGGAAAACTGAGCTCATGTAGTTGAATGCATTTGAAGCCTCGTGAAAGAGGGACTGGTATTTGCCTTCTTACCTCCAAATCTGGACATGGGCTGATTCAGACCAGACTCATTGACAGGGCAGCCCTGGATGTGAATCACATTGTGGTGGGAACCCTAGATAGCCAGAGGGAACGCAAAGACAAGGATCATGACAGAGCAATAGGGCTCCAGATGAGGGAGGAAAGCCACTGACGGGAATATGCTAACGACAGACTTTCTGCAACCCCTGGAGAAGGTGTGCTCTTTGTACCACATTACATGGTGGGCAGTTTCCTATTCTGTGTTCTGACAAGCTCATGGAGGTGGATGGCCATGCTATGACTTTTCACTGCTTAACTGGTTTCCTCACTCGTCAACCACCCTCTTTTTCTTCTAGGCTTTAAAATGTTGCAAATCCCAAGAAAAATGTTTTTCAAATTGTTCCATGTAGTTGAGAGAGTTGGCAAAATAAATCTCTTAGAAATTGCAACTTCCTAATCTGATCAAAGATAATGTTGAACATGGCTGACTGTCAAGATGAGTTACAGCATTTAGGAACTGAAAGAAGAATTCATGAAGACTTGATGAAAATCTCCACCAAACTGCATTTCATTAACAAGTTCAATGAAATCAGCCCAGGAAAACACAGGAGAGATTTTTTCCCCCTTAATTCCCTTAATATTGACCTCCTTTGATTCAAAGCACCAATATTGATGTGGCAGAAATTTCCAATTGTCTCTTAAAAATTGGTTTATTTTGTTTTATATGAGAGATCAGTCAGAAAGATAGTTCAGTGAACAAGCATTTTCTACACATTTTTATGGAGCGTTTCTTCTCTCCCAACAGTCACCCAGCACAATCCCTAACTTGGCGTTACTGTTGGGGGAACAACTAGGACTATTCTCATGCTCAGAGAAGATGTTTTTGAACAGGTTTGTCCCATTCTAAACAAACAAAAATAAATAAATAGGGGTTATAAGATGAATAAGGTTTGAGAATCTAATGTACAGCATGGTGACTATGGTTGCTAATACTGTACTGTAAACACCATGTTTTATAATTAAAATTTTCTGAGAGTAGAAAAAAATAAATAGGGATTGAGAGAAAGATGGAATAGCAACA
>NW_017731551.1:73422-78825 GCF_001890085.2 Hipposideros armiger | reverse complement strand
AAAGGTGCTCACCATCAATCATCAGGGGAATGCTAATAGCTAATATAAGCCAGAATGAATTACTACTGCGTAGCCATAGAATGGCTAAAAGGAAAACTAAAGGTTGGCAAGGATGTGGAACAAATAGATCTCTGCTGGTAGGAATGTCAAATGGTGCAGTCACTTTGAAAAACACGTTGTTTCTTATGAAAGTAAAGCTATGACTCAGTAATTCCACTCCTAGGTATGTACCCAAGAAGAATGAAAGAGGACCTCCATAGAAAGACTTGTAGAGCAATGTTCATAGCAACTTTACTCATAATAGGTTAGAGTTGGAAACAGCTCAAAGGGCCATGAACAGATGAATGAATAAACAAATTCATTCAATGGAATGCTGCTCATTAATAAAAAAAAGGAATGAACTACTGGTGCAGGCAACATCACAGATCTATCTCAAAAAATTCTGGAAGCCAAATATGAAGAATACATGCTGTGTTGTTCCATTTTTTCAAAACTCTAGAAAATGCAAACTAATCTAGAGACATAAAGTAGATCAGTGGTTGCCTGGGATGGAGGTAGAGAGGCGCTGAATACCAAGGAGCATCAGGGAACTTTTGGAGTGATGAAGACACTCTGCAGGGTGATTGGGGTAATAGTTACATAAATGTTTAGGTTTGTCAAAACTCACCAAAGTTTCCCTTCAAATGGGTGAATTTTATTACATGTGAATTATGCCTCATTAAATTTAAAAAGGTTTTAGACACGTGCACACAGAGAAGAGGTACTTGGGAAGAATCAAGAAGATGGTGAAGAATTAGAAGAGAACAAGCTTTGTCTTTGAAAACATGTAGGAGTTAGTGACAGAGACAATGACTACCACAGCATTTTAGGTAAGGTAGCAAGGAAAGGAGGGAGCCAGTGGCTCTAAATCCAGGTGATGGGACATACCAAGTGCCTAGCACAAGCTTTTATCCTTGGGTGTTCTGACCGACTATTTTACCCATGAGTTAGGTTCTTTCAGGGCTAACATTTTGATTCTGTGTTCTGCAATAATGTACTGAAATCTGTTTGTCAAACCTACAGAAAGCTTACAGCTAGAAAGGATAGCTAGCTAATATTCTGGATGACAGATTCAGGATTCAAAATCATTTTGACATAGAGGAACACTGGACTGAAACCAACAAGATGAAATTTCAAGTGACAAATCACTTGAAGTTAGGTTTAAAAATTCAATTGGACACAAATAGTTTTGAGATAATCTGGTTTCTTTTAAGAAAAGGAAATATTTTCCAAAGGAGAAAATCCATTGTAATAGGTTATATATGTGTGTATGATTATATTTATCTAAAACTATAGAAAATGCCAACTAATCTATAGTGACGTAAAGTAGATCAGTGGTTGCCTGGAGTCAGAGTACAGAGGCTGTTGAGAGGAAAGGAACCCTAGGGACCTTGGGGGTCGTGAATACATACATATTACATATATGTATGTATATTTATATATACATACATTTATATATACATACATATATATATATATATAATTGATTGCACAGTGAGTGAGCCAGATAGTCAAATAATTACTAAAAATTCCTTGCAATATTAGACTACATGAAGAGAACTAAACAACCAGAACATTGCAAATCACAGCCTCATTGAGTTCTGTGCCAGTCAGACCATATCTGAAACACCATGTCCAATTATCAACAGCAGATTATAAGGAATCAGATACCTACAAAAGCGAGACAGATCTCATGAGAGAGTCTCCAAGACATGTCATGGATCAGAAGACCAAAGTCACAGCAGTTTCCAAAAATTTGCAGCACAGCAATCTACATGAGAAAGAGAGACAGAAAGTGTACTGTTTTCAAAATTAGGATCAATGTAAAGTACAAAGAGGTAGAAATACCTTAAAATAAGAAAGAAGCTGAATATATTAGCTTCTTCATAACGGAATGAACTATCTCTTGATGTACTACATAACCTGTCATTGGAAGTAATTGTGCAAAGGATGTAGGATCAAATGACAGAGATATCATAAAAGGAATTGTACCATTAGGTGACAAATGGGACTAGATGTCACTGATTAGAAAATCGGGAAGGTAGAATTTGATCCAGCCTTAATGATGGAAACTATATGGAAAGATAAAGAAAAGGGGGTAAGGGGAGGGGCACGGTGGGAGAAGAGACAGCTCATGTAATGATGAAAAAGTCAAAAAAAGGAGTCAAGTATACGTAGCTTAGCGCAAGACACCAACTTGCCTAAAATGTGGTGTTCTTGTTAAGGCATCGTACCCAAACTAGTCCAGGTAAGTAAGAAAAGCCTGAATGTTAGGACAGGCAGTTTAATACTTGACTATGCTGAGCCCAAAGCTAGAAGGTGATGCTTTCAAGTACATTTTAAAGTCAAATGCCTCACTTCTTGGTTCACCAATAAGGGAGGTAATTTAAGAGAAGACATCCACAGAATTTGCCCATGAGATTAAAAGGGAAAACAGGTCCATGAAGAAGGAAGAGAAAGAGGGGAGAGTGTTGAGAAAGAAAGAAAAGTCTGGAAAGATAAAGTAGAATTACCAGCAAACCCAAATCCTAACTTGGGTTTGATAAATTTAATGCTAAACTCTAATTTGTATGTGCAAGGGGAAACTATGGGTAACTGACAGCCTAATAAAGAATCCACGAGCAATAGAGTAACATCAGCAATTATAGCAACAGCTGGCGGAGAAAAAGAAGGGCTGATCCCATGTGTCCAGGTAGCCCGTGGAATGCACTGTCCACATGTGAGAAACTCATTTCAGGCTGATGTTTGTTCTGAGAGAAGAGCACACAAGCATGTCTGAAGTTCTTTAGTTGCTCTATTGGTGTTTCTCTGTATTTGTTAAGATGGATGAATTCTCTGCTTCATTGAACACAACAGTTAAAGCAAGTGAAAATTAAATGTTGACTCAGTTTGATTAAAGTATAAATCTAAAGGCCGCATTAGGAGAGAGAATCAGAGAGTGAGAAGAAAGATTCATTAGGCATTTTTATATACAGAAAATGTTTGGCTTCTTAATATCCTTGGATGGGCTGGAGGTCACAAAGTCATAGACACGAAAATTTTACTTTAACCTGCATACTACACCCTATGCATTTAAAATTCCAGACGCTAGACTTACCTACCAAGACTAAAGGAAACTGAACCCCTGAAGACTAAGGCAAGAGGAAAGAAGGCCCAGGCTCTTATCTTTTATATAAAGAAAAACGTGGAGGTTGTAGTCCAACACCAGTATCTTCAAATGGTCGATGCATGTATGAAAATATGCAAAACTTCAGTACTAATCAAATAAATGTAAAGTAAATCAGTGAGATAGTGTCTATCTAATAGATTGGTAAAAATTAAGATGAATAATATCTATTCGTAATGGGGGTAGTGAAATGGGCACACGATAGGAGAATAAAATTTTCAGCTTTCTGAAGTGCAATCTAATAGGCCGTAGATATTTTTTGATACAGTAATTCTACTTCTAGGAAACTATTCTAAGGACTCCAGGAAAGAAAACCAAGAAGTAAATACAAAAATGTCTAAAGAAGCATTTGTTGTTTCAATACAGCAGACAATTTAAATGCCTACTAAGAGGAAATTATATTAAATAAACTACAGCTCATTAGTAAAATGAAATACTGGGTAACTGCTTAAAAGGATGAATTTATCATTATGTATTAACATGCTATTATATATTATTAAATGAAAATGAGACTGAAATATATTTACAAAATGTTATGCTATACTATACATTTACTATGTTTCAACTTAGGTAAATAAACAATCTATAAAAAGTCCATGTTTTTAAATATTAATTAGATCTGGCTAGAATTATGTAGTTTTCACTTTCTAGTCCAGAAACACAGGGTTTTACTTCATGAATTATGAGCTTCTATTATTTTGTCATCAGCAAAATCAATGAAAAGATTCAACATAGTAGACTCTAGTATTTCCTAAGTGAAGTTGTAGCCATTCAAACAGGAGGCTGAAGAAGAATATAGGTGAAGGTCATTGGGATTGAGGAGTTTAATCATCTTTGAGAATAGATAATTGTATGTGTCACCCACATGCATGATGATGGCAAGAGACTGAGTGGAAGAATAAGAGTGACTCATATTGTGACTTTAACCATCCAGAAAGTGATGGACAAGACAGGCCAGAGGGCAGGACTGAGGTGGCACAAATTACAAATGACTGAGGCTTTCAGCATGAGCTTGGAAAAGTGATGGTCAGAAAGGAGCAGGAGGGAACTGGAAGAATAATTACACCACTAACCCTGCTGTTCAGCGAATGCGTGGCCTCCAAGGTCATGGCTCCCAGGGAGGCCCTGCTCTCCAGGGAGACCCAGTCAGAGGTCCACACAGAGAAGATGCTTCAATTCATATAAATACTTATTGAGCCTCTACCATATGCCAGCTACTGCACCCATTCTTGAATAATCATTTAAAATTTAAAGAAAGTACAAGAGAAAAGGTCTGGACTGGATGAAAAAAAATATGCAAGAAGAAGCAGATAGTAAAATGGGTGTAAAAGTTCATGACAAGATACCTTCTCTGGATCTTTTCTTCTGGAATGGTGACTAAGGATGGTGATGATAATAAGATTCCTATCCTAAGTGCTGCCTGGCAGGATACAAGGACAAATGCAACCAAGAATGACAGTTTTGAAAATGCAAAAATATTGAATACACAGAGATGGAAGTGTCAAGATGTAAATGTATCCTAAGAGACAGAGAAGCGAGATTATGTATATGGCCTTATCCTCTGGGGCCTTGACACTCAGGGTGTGGTCCATGGACCATAAGCATTGGCATCACGTGGGAACTTGCTAGAAATGCAGAATCTTTTCTTTTCTAATTTTATTTTATTGCTGCGAAGAGCACACGCTCTCACCAGCTCAGTGGCAGCTCACTGGCCCATGTGGGAATCGAACCGGCAACCCTGTTGCTCAGAGCTCACACTCTTAATCAACTGAGCCACTTGGCCGGCCCTAGAGATGCAGAATCTTAAACCTCATCCCTGATCTACCAAATCAGAATATGCATTTTAATAAGTCCCCTAGGTGATCCATAATCATGTTAAAATTGGGGGAATATAGAACATAGAACCCCAACTACTCAACCACAAGAGGTGGAATTGGAGGTGGGGTTATAACTAGGATGCTAGGAAATGTGTGTGAACCTGTATCCTATCGTGTCCGTGCAGCATGCTGTTGAGCTACTTATTGGTGGGAGAGTGTGAGGAGGTGGAACCCATTTCCTCTGTGTCTCTTTAAAAACAAAATGAGGAGGAGGGGGCGCAGGTAGGTGTAAAATAGGACTTCAGAAAAATAGAACTGCAAGGTTATGACTCTGTGCTTGGGGGAGATTTGTGCATAAGAGTGGCAAGAGAATACTGAGGG
>NW_017731551.1:66810-70237 GCF_001890085.2 Hipposideros armiger | reverse complement strand
AACGACTAATTGTTGGCATCCAACAATGGACACAATCAGAATCTCTATAAAATATAAATATTTATAATGATTTAGAGCTGTTATCAAATGTTATTTTTTGAATTCTATTATTTTAGTAATTTAAATGTTAATTCTCCTCATGTCAAGCATTTATATTTCAGTTTTATTATAAAAATTACCAGTAGTGCAAAAGAATATGAGGCAGAAAACAGTGAAATAAGAGGAAGTTATTTAGAGGCATTTAAAGATTCAATCAGACATAATGCTGGAAAAGCATGAATAAAATCACTTTGTATTTGTATAAGACTATAGCTTCTAAGGTGCTTTAAACAAATTAAATGTTTGATATTTTAAATCTGCCTAGAAGCAAATATCTATATAATATCATATTTTAAGCAAAGGAATAAGAAATCATCTTTTAAAAAAAAATTTAACTGATATGAATCTAGCCTTAAGTGTCAATAGCCAAGAAATATTATGAGTAGAAAGAGGAGGAAAGAAGGGTGAGTTTCTTCCAACAACATTTAGAAAGACAATGGAATCTTGCAAGCCAATTCATACACCAAATCACAAAACTATGTGCTGTGTTGGTAGATAGATAGATGGATGAATGGATGGATAGATGGATAGATAGATCTGAACAATGTCGCTCCAATAAATTTAATTAGGAAAAGAAAAGAATCAACATGAAGCATTTCATAACCATAAAAAGATTAATTTGATACTAACACTCGAAAAAGACCTCATTGTAAAATTGCCCTATAACATGCATTTTGGGGCAGCTCTGAGGCAAGGATTAGCATAGATATTTGGGATCTCCAGGATTCTAAGGTTGGACTGGTATAAAATGCAAGCATGTAAATAGGACCATGCTTCACAAAAAGTGCAATGCATGCTCACCGACATTAAATAGTGTCAATTCACATAGCCAGAGTAATTTCCTTTTTGATCCTTACGGTTATCTCAAGGAGCAAGTCTCATTATGGTGCTATTGTGTCCTCCATACTCTCTAGTGTGTGGTAAACTACCTTTTGTAAACAAGCAAACAAAACAAAAAACCATCAGCAGACTTCTACTTGACAGGCACCCAAATACACTTCTACTTTGTCCTCAGTTGCAAGTCGCAAAGGTTTAGGTCATTGAATTTCACCAGGGAGTTTCCCAAAGTGTGTGTCTTCCTCTGCTTGGACAGGAGATAAACAAACTTCAGGGAGCTTCAATGCCGACATGTTTTCAGAATTGACTCCTGTAAGGACTGTTCTTTGCTCTCTCGATCTCGTAATTCTGTGGTCAAGATCCTGAGCACATGAGAAACACTTCAGGTTTGGTGTTCCATCACACCTGATGACGAAAGGAAATTCAAGGGCTAGTGAAGCTTCACTGGGCTTTCTTTGCTTTCATATTTCTGCCTTCAATCGGGGCAGATGATCATAAGGTGGATATCCAGTATCCTATTAAGGTAGGTTTCCTCTCATTTCTGTCAACTGGAAATTCGTCTGGATGGCACACCAAGGATATGACAACGATCTATTAAATGACACAGTGGTATCCTCTACCACTTTAGTTATAATTAAGGTGAAATAATCATATTTTAATTAGAGACTACTCAATATTTTTCAAAGGGGATATGACAAAGGTAAAGTGAATGTTTGTTGATCTGCTTGGTCTACTTCCTGATGCCCATCAGTGGTCCATGGCCCAAAATCCCCCCTTAAGAAACCACAGCCCATCAGAGCCTGAGCCTTAGTGACCCCACATTACTGCATATGCCAGACTCGAAGAAGCCCGTATGTTGCCTATGCTGTCCCCTCTTCCTGAGTGACATCTCCTGCCTCCTCACATTTGATTACCTGCCTGTGCTAGTATTCTCTTCCCCAGGAAATTTGCTCCAGGTCCCATCTGAAGCGCTGTTTTCTCTCACTCCGTTCCCACAGTGCTTTACACGTGTTTCTATTATAGCACATAACACACCATTGCATATTTGTTTACATGTCAGCTTCCCCGAAAACATCCTCCCCACAGTGTGACAGAACAGAGGACAGGACTGCCTTCTCATCAGCTGTCTATCTCTAGCCACAAAACCTGGCAGGACACTGGCCTCCAGGAGCTATGTAATAAATACAAGTTGAATGAACATATCACTGAATGAATCCCTGAATTTGCTGCACATTTCTGTCCCATGGGAAAAATCAGAAAAATCCCCTCATCACCTTTGATCTATGGAGGGGGCAGGGGTGGGGAAGGTCTAGTGTATGGGTTCAAAAATGTGACTGAACAAATCTCCAGGGTGTATTTGTGAGGAATCTGGGATGAAATGAAGCCCCAGTTTCCTCTGCTTTAAATATCCTTGGTATTGAATATCTCCTACTTTCAATTTTTAGCTGAAGATGCGCTATTTACAGAGAACTGGCTTATACTAACAGCCTTGCATTTATCATTTAAATAGAACCCTCTATCATTTTCCCCTTAGTTTGTTAGTAGCTGTCATGTATAAAATTACCACAAATAAAAGAAGGAGGTGGAATATAAATGTTCTGAGGCAACACAGCACGGCCAGCCGGGGTGAGAAAGGTTGCACAATGCTTCCATGATTCCCCAGGGGACGAAGAATGTAGGGCAAGTCACATCAGGATCCTAGGGACTGTTCATCCTAGATACATATATATATACAGAGGGTGCCAAAAAAATGTACACACATTTTAAGAGGAAAAACTATAAAAATTATAATGCTCAATATATCCCGATAACAAAAGATGACACATATCACATTTGACTTCTGCAATCACAAAAGGTGCTCAAAGTGGTTCCCATCAACATCCAGATACTTCTGATTACGGCAAACTACTGCTTGAGCAACGTTGAACAAAGTGTCCATTTGTATCCTTTTTTTTTTTTTTGGCACCCCCGGTATATATGTATGCATAGAATTTTTCTTGGAGGTGTAACTTTTCAGAATCTTTCTGATTCACTCTGCTGCGCAGGCTTCTGTGGCTCATAACTTCATTCCTGAAAAGTCTTCCTAAGCCTTCAGTCTCTGTCACCACAGAGATATGTATGTAACTTCAGCAGGGAAGGGAGGACAAAGCAGAAAGGGAGGTTCTTGGGTGGGAAAGCAAATGAGGGGAGGAAGAGAGGAGGACATAGTCCGGCTTCATGTACAGAATTGCTGCACTCTGAAATGCAGGCACACAGCTATCACTATGGATTATGGAGCTAATAAAGATTTCTCATCAGGGGAGAGGTGCGATCATATTTGCTTCTGGGATGGAACTAGCTGACTAGAATATCGGGGGTGAGTTGGCGGGTGCGAGGCACATCTGAATGAAAAAGTCACAAGACAGAGATAGAAAGAGTTTGAGGGGAGCATGTTGAGGAGGTATTTAGACAACACTTAGGGAGAAGTAAAGAGGCATTGGAAGAAGGAAAC
>NW_017731551.1:57980-60570 GCF_001890085.2 Hipposideros armiger | reverse complement strand
TTAAAAAAAAAAAAAAGAATCAGTAAAGTGTACTTAGACTTATGCACGAGTTTGATTGGGCAGACTGGCCTCTGCCACAGCCAGGCAACCCTTAGGGACCAGGGGACCTAGAGCCATAGGATGAGTGAATGTGCTAGTCCAGGAATTTGCAGAGCATTAGGGAAGAGGGTTGGTCAACTGCCGTAGGGTGGACGCGATGACTCTAGCCATAAAAGCCCACTCGACACTCCCTCAGACTCAGGCCAAGACACAATTTAGAAGTGTGTTACTAAGACATCAGCTTCATCGATGAGCTAGATGGCCAGCAGGCAGTTTCCAGGAGTCCACAGGAGTCTGTCAGAGAGCCAAGCTCAGCCTGCAGGAAGCTGTGCCATCTTCAGGGCAGGCAGGAGGGAGCAGAAACCTGCTCTTGGAGGAGCTGGCATAGGATTAAGCTCCCTCTCCTGTGTGCAGTGGGGGTGGCTGATATTCCTGCAGTTGCAAGAGGGAAGCCGGGCTCCCACTGTTCAAAAGCAAGCTCCCCTTATTACCACCTCTATTAAGGCCTGCCCTTCACGGGCAAATGTTTGGGAGCATCTGCCTTCTGGGGAGAGTGAACATGCTGAGCTGAGAGGAAACACATAACCTCTTTACATCCTTTTAAAAACTCCCCTTCAGTGTGCTGTACGGACAGCCATGCCATGCCTGTATGGAAAACCCTATCAGAGAACTTACCCTACACCTCTTCCTTCACTCTCCCTCCCTTGTTTCCCTCTACTCCACCAGTTTAGAAATGGAATCAGTTTGGGGATTCCACCCCTGGACATGAATGTGGAAAAGAATTTAGCGAAGATGGAACACCACCTAGAGTGGTAGATTAACCCCCGTAAAACTAGGTAGGAGTCAGCCCAGCTAAACTAGTAGGGATATTATTTTTCACTACTCTATGGAACTGTTTTGTGCTCCTCCCCTTCGAGAGACACAGTGTCTACATAGGTGTGGCTATATTACTTTAAATTGATTTATTGAAGATGCTGCCAGGATATTTGAGATAGCTTCATCTTTCTCCAAACAATATCTATTTCAGGAGAGCGCAATTAGAAATGAAAAGGGTGGAAAGGAAAAATATCCTTAGATTATTAGATTTTCATGCATATTCAAAGGGAAATGGTAACTTGATCATTCTTGATCAGTTGGCAATCCCTTTGGAGAAAATGTCCTTGTTCAGCAACCAAAATGGTTCCATGGGGAAGAGTTTGGCTGGAAAGTTCTGAAATGCCTGAAGCCCTGAGTTGGGACCATGAATGAGATGTCCTCGCAGCGACTTTTTCACTCCACAGGCTTCTTTGGCATTCACTTGGATTTCATCACTCAAAATGGAAAGACATCTTAGCATTCTCTAAAACGCCCAGATTCCTCGGAAGAGCAAAGTAAAAACCACTACCCCGTGTGTCCAACAGGGGTCAAAGGGCATCAGCTCGATCCAAAGTAACTGAACCTGCATTGACTCTTTTTCTGAATCTTCTACATTTCCTCCTAATCATACTTGTCTTCTCTTTGATTTCATGACAATCTAAGGAAGGACAGCTAAATGATACTACAATGACAGGTAGAGAGTGACAGCCCTGAGTCACAGTCAATTCATTTTCTTAACTGAAATAATCACAGATCCTTGCAACACCAAATGGATTCAAATATGGAGGATTTGATTTGTTCTTAGAGGTTACTGAAACAACTAAAATCACGACATATCAGAGAGAATTCTTCCTGTCACTGTAAAAACAGATTCAGATAAACTAGGCAGGGATCTGCATCCTTATTCTGCCACTGTCTGTCATGATAGCTAAACTAAAAATTAATAAGAGAACGGTTCATTTAGATGTGTTATACAGATGAAGCCTAAATGTATCTGCCACGGACAAAGGTTATTTTGTCAACTTTTATAAACAATGGATCAATTTGCTGGCAAAAAGTCTCTACAGGGCAACCATTTCTCCACTTACAAACCATTCTATGAAGAGAGAGGGAAGGGTGGGAGGAGGGTGGGGGGGAAGAGGAAGAGAGTGAGAGAGCGAGAGAGCGAGAGAGTGAGAGCGAGAGAGAGAGAGAGAGAGAGAGAGAGAGAGAGAGAGCGAGAGAGAGGGAGAGAGAGAGAGGGAGGGAGAGATGTTGTTTTCCCTATACAATGCTGATTCACACATGTGCAAATAAATAAATAAATAAATAAATGTTTTCATTTTGCAAGACCCTACTGAAAAATATAAAGTATGCATTATGTTTCTATGATAGAAAGTATTGGCAAGTGTCCAGCCATGTAAGGGTTTTTTCCACTCTTTTTCAATGCATTTTCCCTCTATCTAGCATTTCATGTAGCATACATAAGCTGCAATAACAATAGTTAAGATACAATATGATGTCCACCCAACAAATGAACCAGTTGGCAAATTGTAAACTGTCATCACCCTTTCCATACTTCCATCCTAAAAAACATGTGTAGTTGTAGTCACTTGTAGGGTAACGACTAATTGTTGGCATCCAACAATGGACACAATCAGAATCTCTATAAAATATAAATATTTATAATGATTTAGAGCTGTTATCAAATGTTATT
>NW_017731551.1:53293-54540 GCF_001890085.2 Hipposideros armiger | reverse complement strand
ATGTGGGCTGCAAGTCTAAGGAGGCTACAATTGCGCTATGTGATGCCTGTCCTGACTTCTGACGTCAAAGCCTTGGACGAATCACATAGTCCTCCTGTACTTCTTCATCATCAGATGGCAAAAGGGCAGCAACCTAAACGATTCCCTCTACCTCCAACCCCATTTCTCAAGCTATCCTAGCTCCCTCAACCAAAGCCAGGTGGGATCACTTAATCCATATTACTGAATCAGCAGGATTAGATAACTTCATAACTGCGAGCTCTCCATTTCTGGACATCTCAGCATGAGGAAGCACACGTATCAGGGACGTTCCTAGAAGTTATCTGAAAATGAGATCTAGTGGACATGAGCCTCAGAGGCCCCTCTAGCCTTGTCTAGCTGTAGACCAGCTGGTGCAACAATAGTATTTCCTGATGGAAATGGATGCAATTTCAATACACAGTATGAAGACTCTCTGATCAGGCCACCAAAGGGTTCTGTGACCGGCGTCACTGAAACACTTGAACACAGGCTGGTGTGTTGGGACCATGCAAACATAAGGCCTGGGTTCTAGGACAGCGTCTGGTTCAGATTAGCTGGGCATTTAAGGGCGAGTCATTTCCCCCTCTGAGACTTTGGTTTATTACCTATAAAGTGAGGAATTTGGACCCTAAAGTTCTTTCCAGATTTGATGTTCTGTGGCTCAGGGAATTTCTATAAAATATTGTTTAATGCTCTGATTTTCATCACCTCTAGAAAATGGGAACCGTCCACTCATTCAAAGTATATTAATTACCTGGAATCTGTTAGGTCAATAAAAATAAAGTGGCTTAAAAATAGATCTGATATTTCCATTCTTCTTGCCAACCCAGCAAACACCAGAGACAAGGAAAGGCTTTGCTTAATAGTGAAACAGCATGTTCCAACGGGTGCCACGGTTTACAACATACGTCACAGGGAAAGCATTGCCAACCAGGGAAAAGTGAAACTTTTATTTTTTTCCGTTTGGAATTAAAAGCGTGTTTCATTGCCTTCTATGCCCAGGGCTTTTAGAGTTTCAACCAGCTGTTATAAAGCTGATGAAAGAGAGCATAGAGTGTCTGAAGATGGTTTATACTGTCTCCTGCTCTACTCCAGAATGGTGACTTCAGAGCTGTGCCCTCTAGTGGAGAAACAGTCTGATTGCAAGTTTCTTTTAAGGGAGGGAGAAGATCCACAACCGTTTGGGATTATGTGTGTGTGTGTGTGTGTGTGTGTGTGTGTGTGTG
>NW_017731551.1:50256-53071 GCF_001890085.2 Hipposideros armiger | reverse complement strand
TTCAAACAATTTGTGTCTTTCATGGTCTGTTTTTTAGCTGTTATGTAGTATAACACGCACAAGTCTTGGAGTTAAGGAGTCCCAGGTCTAAGTGAGTCTTAGGTTGGCCGTCAAGCAGCTTTTGAGAATTCATCTCTAAAAGTCCCAATGTTTCCACCAATTACGCAGGTGTCACCTTCCATGCTGTGCTGCTTTATTAAGTGAAGTAATACATCTATGTGTGCTTTGTAAAATGTAAAGTATCATGTTCTATTATTCGTAAAGTTTAAAAATGTTTAGTCCCTTGAATGCCTAAGCCAATATTAAGAAACTACATCTCTGAATAACAGGTAAATTTACATAGATTTAATTTTCAAAGCTTCTTTCACATTTCTCCACTTTATAAATATTCTCTCACATTTATCCAGCATCTTCCCTGAGCTCATAACTGCACTACAAATAAAAAATCTTTGATGACATGTGAATAATTTACTTAAGATTTACCTCTAATCAGCTGAAGAGTTAGTAAGAGATCTTTCAAGCTCCTGGACTTAAATAAAAACAACAATGACAATAGTTAACAAAATCAAATAACTTAAGGGAAAAAAGCCATCTATTGGAAACTCACTTAAATGTAAAGATATAAAGCAAATGGAAAGTAAAAGTGTGGAAAAGATACGCCATTTCAACATGAGTCCAACTGAAGATGGAATTCCTTCCCAAAGAGCTTCTCTACAAATTACTCAACTTCTCCATGGAAAATTACCTACAGTATATGAACGACTATGGGTGATGGGATTATGTATCCTTTTATTTTCTACTTTTTATTGTTCTATATGTTAACATATCACCAAAGTTGTCTTGATCAACATACCAGCATTACCTCAAACCAATTCAAAAGTAACGGGTGACTCTGTGTGAAGTGAAAAAGTGGTGGATTGGCATAGATGTTCGTCATTTTAATGCCCTCCCCTAAGGTATAAACTTGTCCTCCTCACTTGCCAATGCTCTCTCTGAGAAGCACACACACCGTGTTGCACACAGGTAATAGCAGACTGTGACTGCAAAGCATCCTGACGGTTCCCCCAGCTGTATTTATGTATCATCCCAGTCGACACACTGCCCCTCCCCATCCTCCCCCTCTCCATCCCATGCTTTTGAGAGTATGGATCTTCGAAATAAAAGCACAGTCAGGAGCTATGTAATAGCACATTTTTTTTCTGTATGAAACTAACCAATTAACAGTCTACCATAACCAAACGAAGTCATTGATCCCTTCAGGTTGGCCCCTGTGTTAACACGACATAGTCAGAAAAGCCACCTACAAGATTAGCAAGGAAAAAGGAGGAGGGGGGAATGCCAGGAGCAGGGCAGTGACACTGCGGATGGAAAGGTTAAGGTAGGGCCGGCCTGAGGGTCTGAAACAGAGGGCAGAAGCAGAGTGCAGGTGGCTGGCAGTGGGAGCAACCAGCGGCCAACCTAGCCCTTCCAAGAGCCCTGCATCCTCACTTACAGGCTCCGATGCCACGTTAAGCCTCCAGGAAACCCTGGCGATCACAGGACTGCTTCACTCTGAGCCACAGGAAAGTTCTAGCTTCCCAGAGACACTGGACTGTCTTCCTGAATCCCGTACCAGCCAAAAAAATCAAGGCCTCTTCTACTCTCCCAGTACCCTGAACTTGCCTTCCCAGGACTTGTTACAGTGTAAGCATAAAGGTATGTATGTGATTATTTGTTCAATATGTGTGTCCTCTACAAGACTATAAACTCTGTTCAGGGAAAGTTTTGTGTGTGTTTGCGACTATATGATCGGTGCCTGGTACTAAGTAAATGTTCAGCGAGTGTTGGATGAATGAATAAGTGTGTCAATGATGCAGATGATAAGGCCAAGCCTGCATGTCTCCAGGGGAAGTCTTTTGCATGGTTTTGTTCTTTCTGGCCCTCCTATGTGACGAGTGAATCTAGTAATCAAGGGATTGCTGATAGAGGAGTTAAAAAGCTCCCAATTTATACACGATCACACAAAACTCAGAAGGACTCTATGTACAGACCCCTGAAATGCTCGCCTGGTTAGCGTTTCCAAACATCTCTATCAACACAGTCCCAGACGAGGCAAGCCTGCACAAAGCCTCACAGCTTTGAGTTATAACCACTCAGGCTCAGGATTATTGTAAATTATCCCATTTGACTGCTTAACTTTTTATAACAGATTGTATCAGTTGCGTCCTAAATTTTGTGAACCACAAGAAACAAAACAGAGAAGAAGAGAGAAAATATTTATATTTCTCTTTATTGGATACCTTTGATTATGGATCTAAAACAACTCCATAAACAAAAACAAAAAAAAAAGAAATTACGTGCAGGAGTGGATTTGCACAGCTCAATCCACACGGTTTCATATAATCTGTGGACTGGAAACAGCATAATTACAAAAGGGATTACTTTAACCCTTCATTCCCACAGTATTAACCAACGGGTCTGCTCAACACACACAATTTTACTCAAAATGAGGACTATACAGCAACAGGACTTGTAAAACTGTGTGTTCCTTCTTAATTTCCTCTCCCTTCCCAAACATTTGAAATTCCCTCCTGATGATCCATCTGAGTTCAACTGCCAGCAGCCAGCATAAGTAGCTGGACAGAAATCTCCCAACCAATCTAATTATGAGTTAAAAAATAAAGAACTGAGATGCAATTGTAAAAAATTAATTTAATGTCTTGGATGTGTGTTGCATGCCACTGCATCGGCAACCTTTTTAGGGGATCATAAAATAGGATTCTTCTCTAAAGATGGCAAGTGGATTTTTGAATTTTTTTTTTTTAAGATTTTATTG
>NW_017731551.1:30617-48706 GCF_001890085.2 Hipposideros armiger | reverse complement strand
TTTTTTTTTTTTTTTTTTTTTGGTCATCATTGTCAGCAGAGCAATCTGCAGTAGGAAAAGGAGCTTCACAATCTCCCTGAAGGAACTGAGGCAGACCTTGCACAGAAATCCTGTTGACTCCACCTCGCTTCATAGGGAAACTTAACCACCTGTCTCTTTGAAAGGTTCTCCCCACAGTCATTTCATTTCCCATCCCACTGTTTATCGTTATCCCCACTGTTGAGTGCTATAGGGATCGATACCATTAAGTAGGCCATGAAGCTGAAATCTTGGGATGAAAATGTTTCTTTATGAAGAGAATCCCCTTCTCTAAACTAAAATCTTTACATATCGGGAGTAAAACAAAAACCACCCTTTCTTGTCAGTAACAAAGGAAACAGGCTAAAAGGTCTTTTGCCTTAGGTATCTGTCCACTCACAATGATTCCTCTTTCTTTGGGACATTTCTCTGAGAGTGCGTTTTGGGTTTCCCCCCAGGATGATGTCAGCATCATAGGGCTGTGATGTGGCGACACCTGATTGGTCAGCAGTTGGTATCTGAACCAAGCTGGAGCAAATAAGGGCTCATTTCGGAAATCTGGGCTGGGTTCCAAGAGCTTTCCTGAAGGTCTCTGGATTGTGATGGATAATGGTGAAAGTGGAATCACTATAATGGCCACACCCCAGAAGGGAGGCCCCCAAAACTCTCCTGTGGAAACCCACAGGGTATCCCCAGTTGTCACCCATCATCTCAATGCATAGCTCTTCATCTCCTCCCACAAAATCCTTTCTTTTTTCTATCAGCTACCTCCCTTCATTTCTAGAATCAATGATTATTCATTTTAATGCATCGTTTTTCTGAATGCTTGCTTAGGGCAGCACAAAGTAAACCCAATTATTTATACTTAGTCTTCTTTCTGACACAATTAACCACCACTGCTGGTGTTATCAAGGAAGGTATAAATGTGCAGCCTCCCCCCCCCCCCCAACACACACACTTCACTATAAAGGAACACTTTCTGCTCTCTGTCCAATCTCACTTAGCATGTCTCCAAGGCAGGTCAAGTTCCTCACCTGATGGGTAGACTCCGAAACCATAAATGAGTGTGTGTGTGTGTGTGTGTGTGTGTGTGTGTGTGTGTGTATAGTGGACTGGGATACTACCCCTTAAAAGGCATAGAGACTTGGATGTCCTTGTTCTCAGGCTTCCAGGGCCCTTAACACTGGGCTCTCCTGCCCTCTCATGGTCTGTCTTCACGCCTGTCTTGACCAGACCCAGATATGGCCACCTTTCTGATCCTGCGTGTCTGCTCTGGTTTGGACAGGCGAAGCCAGCTGTCCAAATCTTGACCATAACACAGTCGGGGTAAGTGGACTAGCATTCTGCTCTTCAGACCATCCATTTTTATATACGTAGAAGTTATGACTACTAACTATTAAGAGGAGCCCCTATTAGGTTTCCATACCTAACCTACCTAAAGGATATTCCAGCATCTTCTAATAGAGAAGCAAAGCACTGAGTTGAGATATTGGGCGTTTGACCATTCATATAAAAAAAATTTTTTTTTAATGGTATTTTACTTCCCATGTGCCCTTATGTCAGAGCTTCTTAATTCAAAACTAGAGAGACATAATGGTAGGAGCAGAATTTAGGCACTAAAACTCACCGCAAAGCCCTTTGGGACATGAGTCGTTCTTGGTGTGCTGTATATGGGTAATCCTGTACACAGCTCAATAGTTCCCAATTTGGGCTGCTAATTAGAATATCCCGGGAAGCTTTTAAGAGTCCCAGCACACAGCACCCATGTCAAATTAAATCGGAATTTCTTTGGGTGTGAACCAGACATCAGCGAATTTGCAGAGAAGACTGAGAACCATTTTTGTGTCTCCTACTCGTCCAATGACCTTCACACCTGTCCTTAATTTTTCCGTTTGACAACAGGGATCTCCTAATCGACTAATGAGCACAGAGCCCAAACAGAAGCACTGAAGGGCCAAACCAGTAGAAAGACAGAAAAGCTGGGCTGGTAGGAAGCAAGCCCAATGGGGCGTAGCAGTATGAGAAAGTCTTGTGCAAGATCATTTATTATAAAAGAGTATTGACTGCTTTGACTGGAATTGTACTGATCTCACTAGACAAAATTTAACAAGAAGAAAGATAAAATCCTGAAATTAGGTGAGAAAGACAACTTACACGCATGGGATAAGGGAGAGATGACTAAACGTGAATAATCAAAGTCGAGAAAATACAGGTGTGCGTTCGTCAGCTCACGCTGCTGTAACAAAACACCATAGACTGGGCGTTCATTTTCTCACAGCGCTGGAGGCTGGAAGCCCTTAGATCAGCATGCCAGCATGGTCAGGTTCTGGGGAGGGCTCTCTTCCTGGCTTGCAGACGGCCACTTTTTCAGTATGTGCTCACATGACCTTTCCTTGGTGAGTGTGCACAGATTGAAAGAGCTCTGGTGACTGTTCCTCTTCTTAGAAGGGCCACGAGCACAACTGAATCAGGGCCCCACCCTTATGACCTTACTTAACTTTTATCACCTCCTCACGGGCCCTATCTCCAACATATGAAGTCCGCCATGTGGCAGGTGCTGTAACAAGGTATAGCACCTCAAATACACAGGCTATTACATACATTATCTCATTCAATGGATGGAGAGAGACAAACAGGATGTGCACAGCAAGCCTCTGGATGCTCACGGTGACTGAGAAAGGGGGTTTCCCACTCCCTGTTAGAGGTGATTGTGTCCACATCAATCACCACAATACCTCAGGGTCCCACAGCCTCAGTAGCCTCAAATGAGTTTCTCAGAAAGTCACTAGGAACCAGTATGCTGGTTCTCAGACAGCTCTCTGCAGCTGGTGTCCAAATACTGATAATTTATTCTCTGGAACCATACTGGTTCACATATGTGCATTATCAGAAGGTAGCTGAGGACGCAGAATCCCTCCCTGGGACACAGGCCCATCCACATTCTGTAGCTTCTCCCAGGTGCCTGCGGGCGTCTCTGTGAAACGGGACAGCAGTGTGCTGTCCTGGATTTTGATCTGAGTCCCAACTCACCTATCAATTCACTATCTTTCCTAGACCTAAACAGCTATACTTTAGTGGATGGCAGCTAGAATTGACTTCAGAAACAGCTAGGGGGCCACCAGCCTGGTACTGTTGTAACTTTTTATGGTTTTCTTTATTCTTATTTTTCACAAACTCCTTGGTACCTAATACATAGAAGAATGGGTAAAAAATTAATAAATGTATATCGATAAGTAAATGAGATTCTCATGTTAGATCCAAAGGTTGAATAATGTTATTCTCCTCTAGTAAGACAGATAGATAGATACATATGTACATAACATACATACATACATACATACATAGGTAATATATGATACAAACATACTTGTACACACATATGTATGCATATATATGTATACACACATACAAATATGTTTTTACTGTTCAATATCTATATGATATAAACTGAGGTTTAAATTTATGTAAAATATATATAAAGATTGATATGTATGTATCACAGAAAATAAGCATAAAGAAGCAAATATTTTTACCCCTCATGCACGTCCTTAGAATGGACTAATCAGCAGCACTTCAAAATGATGGAAAACCACATGATTTAAAAGAGAGGTAAATTAAATTCATGAGCTGGTCTGTATTCTGCCCATTTAAAATAATTTAACATGAGTTTCAAAGTGATATTGTAACCAGGTTCATTTCCCTGAACCTATTTGCATATTCATCTGAATGCAAAGCACAAGATTAAAGTGAATAGCTGTCTCAATGTCCTCTCTGGAGTTCCCTGCAGGGTCCACCTCTTGCTGACAGGCATCTGAAACCCCCAGGGGAACATTTGTAAAATGGGTTTACAAATTTGTTTGTGTGTAATATCCTCCTCACCAGAACAACAAAATCCACCATGATCATGCAACTAAAGCAACTCTTCCCACTTAATCAGCTGCTCCTACTCATGTTTCACTCTAATCTTATTTTGTGCCCTTTGAATTTGAATGTATCATTAACCCATTTAATATTTTGAAAGTTATTTCCCATGCAGAGCCAGATGTCAAATATTCCTTAAGTACCTCTTACATGCTTACCTATGTTAGGCACTGGATAGACCCAGATAAAAGTTTTGAGTTGTTTTTTTATTATTGGAAGAAGAAACCATACACATATTACAATTTCAAATAATATAAAAGGATCTTAAATGGACTCAGGTCACCCCCTTTTCAATACCTCTGCTGGATTTTGACCACTTTTAATGCTTTCTTCTGTCTCCTCCCCTAAAAGTATGTGGTTGGATGGGTGTGGCTGACCATATGTAATATACCCTTAAGCTATATACCCATCTCTCTGCATTTCCCAAGTATATTTAATCCTTCCCAAACGAGAAATAGAATGTTTACTTTTTTGGTGTTATCCTCAAAAGAGTACATAACACTGATCCTTGAATGTAAATGTTGGGCAATGTACTTGTTAACTCACTAGCCCTTGATATTCTTATTCCCATGAATCCATTCTAGCTTGGATATTTAACTCTGTAGGACCCTTCCCTTCAACTCCTACTACATTAAGCAACAGCGGGTCATGCTCCAATTTGAACATATTTCTGAAACATCAGGCCCCTCTTGAAAAGAATTATTCTGTAATTTGTCTATTTCATAATTCTAAGATGTGTCACTGGGATTAAAGAAAAGGCAATTAATAGAACCGGAAGAGGCTTAAAACCGACGATTTTACCATTGGATCTGAAATGTTGTAATATTTTTCAAAATCCCATTGATATCCCATTTGTTCCTGGATTCACTGATTTGAAAACAGTTGCAGAATATGCTCCAGACCCAGAGAGCCGCAGCCATGGGAGGAGTGCTTGCTTAAAAACAAATAAAATATTAAAATAAGGAAGCACCTGTGCTATAGACCTAAGCTGAGCTGTACAACATGTGGAATTGAAAAGATAAGAGGTGGGAGGCATGGAGAAGACAAACACGATGAAAACATAGGCTGTGAGTAGAGCTCCATTGGATGGAATCACACTGGTGGGTGGAGATTCTAGAGATAAACACTCTCTGCCATAACCAGGACCAGACACATCATGTCAATGTGTCGATGACTGAAGCCAACCAGACTCTGGGGAGTGATGGGTGAGACGAGGCACACAGAGCGCTCGCCCCCCTAGGGACAGCAGTGGCTGCTCCAACTCAGCAGCTGATGGTTACACGAAGGATTTGGGGCCCATGATTGCCATATTGTTTGATTTTTTTGTCAAGAAAAGCTAGCAAAAACTTTGCATGAAAAATTACACTGCTATGTTAGCAAACAACTATTTTTTAATTTTTAAAATTCTATCTAGGCCAATCAAAACATGTCCACAGGCCCCCAGTTTGTATCTCTGTAATTGTCCTCAAGCTACTGGCCTGAGGAAGCTGTTTACTCCCACTGGGCATGACTATTCCCTGCTCCCAAGAGGGATGAGAGATGATCATTACAAGGAAAAGCCTTTTTTTGTTTGTTTTTTAGGGCAATATATGGCTCTTATTTACCTTAAATTGCACGAGCTCTGCCACCTCCTAAGTTAACGATGTTAGGTCAAACTGTACTTCAAATACCTTTTACTTTTCTAAAAAATCGATAAAACTAAAATAGGACTATATAACTTGCCAAATTTCAAACTGGTTCACAGTTGTGCAGTTCAAGTTTTTTTTTTTTTTTCATCGTGCTAATGAAAATGGCACACTGACTGGGCATTGCATGACATCAAAGATGCTGATGCGACCCTCTGAAAAGAAAGGACCCATCCCCCACAATAATCAGTTGATTAATCTTCCCACTGAGATGACCAGATATTTTGGTACTGCATAGATGCAAGACATTACTTGCAAGGTCAGCCTGGGGAGCTTTGAGAGCACAGATTGGAGTTGATATTTTACAGCTCCCAGTATAGTATTAAATGTATTTCTATCCCTTTTCAAAGTTAATAGCTCTTTTTAATCTGAAAGAACTTCTTTTTCTATATGAAAAATCACCCTGCCTATCACCACCCCATTTCCATAATTACTTTTTTTTTTTTTAGGATGAGGGAATTTATCATTGAAAAACACATTGGAGGGCATCCTGCTCGCATCTCTCATTCAGGGGGAAATGCATGCTATAGAACCCCCAACAAATGACCCGTCTCTGCTTAAATAACTGGTGAATTTTAACCAGTCTCTGCAATTTTCGGCTAGTATGGAGAACGGTAAAAAACGTGACTTGGAATGCTTCCCTCCCGCCATCTCTAGTCCACACATCATAAATCCTGCGATTAACTCTCACCTATCATGTTCTGCTCTCTCCTTAGTAACTCTCAGCACCAACAAACACCCAACAGGCTGGCGTCCTAAGCACCATCCGTGACTCACAAGTATCTGATTATTTAAAGCGGTGAAATAGCACATTTGGCACCTCTCTTGAGAGGCAGCTGCTCTGTTTAGCTAGTGTGCGAGCAGTTGGTGGGTCCTGCCCACTGGCAGGCCACGTCAAAAATAGTTAGTGCCCACGTCCACAGACAAAACCACACGGTGTAGCTGAAATCCCAAAATGGGTAGGGCTACCTCGGCCAAAACGAGACGCAGAAATCTGTATGAACGTCAAGCAAAAAATCGTCTTAGCTGCTGGCCTGTCTGTCCTCAGAACACGGCACTGGCATTGTATAATTGGCCTGAATGGCCTGAGTCTGTGATGAAGATATATTAGCATCATAAATCAAATGAATTAGTTATGGACAAATCATCTCAAAATCAAAATAATATTTTTTTTCAATTTTTTTCTGGAAAAATCTATTTGCTGTGGAATGTGGGTGCATGTTTAAGTAAATATCAGGTTTAAGGTCAGGTAAGGATGTCCAATAGTAAGGGTGCCTGTGGCTTCCAGAGCTCTTAAAATAATGTTCTGGAAACTAGCTGGCTTCATTTTCCCTATTTGTGCCCATGACACAGCTATTAATCTTTGGTGAGTTATATATTATTAAAATATCTTCCAATTAATGTCTTGTCTTTTCACTTGCTTTCTGGTAAATTTACATGAAAAAGGAGTACTTAATTTGATGCCACTAGTATTATTAATCTTTTCTTGTACATTTTGTTTCTTATGCATTTTGTTTAAGAAATATTTCCCATTATAAAGTTTAAATAGTCTTCTATATTTTTCTCCTAAGAGGTTTATAGTTTTTCCCTTCAGAAATAAGTCAAAATTGTTTTATGTGCATGGTATGATGTAAGAATCGAATTTAATTTTTTTCCCTAGATGATAAATTGTTAGCACTTATTTTTCCACTGATTTATAATGCCACCTCTGTTGCATATCAAGGTGTCACAAATGTAAGTCTGTTTGGGGGGATCTTGATCTTTATTCATGAGTCAATTTGTCTACCAAACTTGAAAACCACTGCATTAAATATTGTAAATGTAGAGTAAGTCTTGGTATCTTATAAGACAAGTTCTCATACCAGATTTTTCTTTAGGAAAGTTTTGGCCATTTTTCTTCCTCTCAAATTTTTTAAATCAGCTCATCATGTTTCTCAAAAAATCTCTACTGATATTTTTTGTTAAAATTGCATTGGATTTCTAGCTTAACTTATAGAGAATAGGAATCTTATGATTCTAAATTTCCCAATTCATCAGCATATTACATCTTTTCATTAATTCAATTCCTCATTAGTGTCTTCCTAAAGTTGTATAATTTTCTTGATACAACTCTGCATTTTTGTTAGATATGTTCTTATGTCCTTTTACTTTAGGGCTATTGCAAAGATTATCATTTTTGAATTTATATATCTGTTTGTTGATAGTGTATAAAAATTCAATTTATTTTTCATATCTTATAGCCAGTCACTTTGTTAAAATCTCTTATTAGTTCTAATACTAAGTCTGAAGATATTTTGGATTATTCTGTTTGGGCAATCACAGTCTTCAAATCATGAAACTCTTTTTCTTCCTTCTTTATATATTTTATTATTTTTCTTTTTTACAATCTTGGCTGCACTTAATACACTAAAACACAATAAAAACACTGAATGGAGGCAGTTTGCTGGTCATTTGTGTCTTCTAATTTTACAGAGACTACTTCTATTTGTCACTGGTGATGTTTTTAAAAACATTTTAGTGGATAGCTTTTTTTCAGGTTACATTTCCTTCTATTCCTAGTTTGAAAAATACATATAAT
The DNA here is from genome assembly GCF_001890085.2 of Hipposideros armiger. Taxonomy (NCBI): domain Eukaryota; kingdom Metazoa; phylum Chordata; class Mammalia; order Chiroptera; family Hipposideridae; genus Hipposideros; species Hipposideros armiger. Next base: position 40,504 of record NW_017731551.1, on the reverse strand, counting down.
AAATAGGTATTGAATTTTATCCAATTTTTTCAAACTTTGAGAATAACATGTTTGTTTCTCTTTTGATCGGTTAATGTAGTGAATTTAATTTATAGACTGCTTAAGAAAACAAAATATTCTTGAATTTCTGGGAGGAAAAGCCCACTATTAAATAAGGCTATATGATCTTGCTATATGCATAGCTACACTTAGTTTGCTGATATTTTGCTTAGGATTTGCACATCCATGTCCCTGAGTAAGATGGTCTATTCTTTTTCTTTTCTCATTGTGCTCTTGTCTGGTTTTGGAAATAAGATTTATACTAGCTTCCTTAAACACGTTAAGGGGTTATTCTTTTATTTTTCCATTATTTTGAAGATGTATAATATTAGAATTATCCCTTGGATGTTTGGTAGAATTTTTTCGTGACAAACTCTGCAACTCATTTTTTTCTTGGTCGGAAGAATTTAGGTTACTCAGTTTATTTAATTGTACAGAAGTTTTCATGTTTTCTCTTTTTTCTGGAATCAGTTTGGATAAATTATGTGTTTCTAAGAATTTGTATGCTTCGTTAAAGTTTTCAAACCTATTGACATAAACTTGTCCATAGTATTTTCTTATCGTCTTTTGAATCTCTTCTGTGTCTGTAATTATCACCCTTTTCTATATCTAATATTGGATATTTTTGCCTTCTCCTTTAATTTTGATCGATCTCACCAGATATCTACTTTATTAATCTTTTCAAAAGACAGCTTCCAGTTTTGTCTTTCCTATTCCTTTTTCTTAAAATTTTTAAAAAATTAATATATGTTCCTAATGCAATTATAGTCTTTTGTCTATACTCCCTTGGGTATAGTCCGCTGTTCTTGTGCTCTCCTCTTATGATGAGTAATTAGCTAATTAATTTTAAATTCTTTCACACTAGGAAACAGCCAAACTAGTACTTGTGTCTAACAACAATTACAGGTATTTCCATATCATATTTGAAAAGTTGCAGAAATCTCAAAATATCATTTACATTTATATCTCCTTTAAAATTACAGTTACTATAGCTGCCACTAGATCTTATGACTTAACAAATTAATAAAGAAACACCATATATTAGTGCCACAAACATTAAAAATACTTTGTCAACTCTATTTCTACGTAATTGGTTGTCTTTATACTTACATATATTTTATTTTATACATGAAGGATCACTATTACATTAAGGAACTTCATTCACCAGGTTTCCATAGAGAAAAAAAAGTTTCAAACCCCTTTGCTAGAGCTGAAGGCAGGATTCTCAGGTTTAGCTTTCTCACTTTGGGGCCAAAATCTCTAGATACCAGAGCCTTTATATAGGTGTTTTCCTTCCTGTAACCATACCTTTATTCTCCTGTTTGCTTTCTTTTTTACAACTTACTTCTCTCTAATGTGTTTTTATCTCACTAGGTTTTATTTTTTGTTAGTTTATTTTTGCCATTGGATATTTCCCTTATATTATAGCAAATCCACAAATCCAATTATGCATTTAATATTATATTTTGGGTAATGTATCATGGATCTCATTATATTTTAGCAAATGAAGCCCTCAGGCTATGTAGCCCATTATCCTACTGGAAAGAGTCCTGTCCAGGATTTTCCAACTTTTCTTTAAGCTGGGTTGGGAGAAAGATCTACCGTAATTTATTAAACATTCTGACCTTCAGATTTATATTCAAGAAGAATTCTATCCCTTAAAGAGCCATTTTTCCCAGTGAGACCTTATACTTCTTACACTTCTAGCCCTCCCTGAAACATTCTTTTTTAATGGCAAAATTCAAATACAGAAAACTAGTCTTCAGGGTTTAAACATCTACTGATGTCACCTATTTTGATAGGGATATATACAACCTTCTCTCTAGTGCAGTGGAATTCATACAAACATCACAGATAGTTCTGAAACTCTGTGTCTTGACCCTCCATCAAAACATGGGAGTTACCTCCAGTTATCTGACCTCCAGAGCAGTTGAAAATCTGTGTATAACTTTTAACTCCCCAAAAACTTAACTACTAAAAGCCTACTGCTGTCTGAAAGCCTTGCCAATAATATAAGTAGCCAATTAACACATGTTGTATGTTGTATGTATTATACACTGTATTCTTAAAATAAAGTGAGCTAGAGAAAAAAATGTTATTAAGAAAAACATAAGACAAAATACATTTACAGTATTATTGAAAAACATCCACGTATAAGTGGATCCAAGCACTTCAAACCTGTGTTATTTAAGGGTCAACTGTGTGTGTGTGTGTGTGTGTGTGTGTGTGTGTGTGTGTCTGTACACGCGCACACACACAAGATAATATATATTACACACATATGTGTATATGTTATACATATATGCAAAGGGCACCGCCTGTTTTGCTCATTTATATTAAAGCTACATTCTAAATACTATTGAGGCTAATGAGGATGGCAATATTTGAGCCATAATTTATTTTTCTTTGCTTTCAAAAATTCTGCATCTGGTTTCTCTAATTTATATTTCCACACCTCACCACACCTTCATCAGCATGAGTTATTTTTGTTCTATTTAGGCTTTTCAAATCTGATTAGCAAAAAAATTCCTTGCTTTTACTTATATTTCTATGACTAGGCTGCTGAATATTTTATCTGTGTTCTTAGACGAATTGGCTAAGTTATTCCCAGACAAACTCACTCTCCTCTCAAAATGCACCTTATTTTCAAATGTAGGCCAGGCTGTGGGTACTGTAATTATTAACTACCTGTTTTTATATAATCTTTTTGCATGAACTCTAGGAAGTGATTATTTCAGAGGTGATTAGATCCAAATCCTTACTGCCTCACTGTTCAAATTCATATATTGTTTCTAACTCATTTGCTTCAGTCTAGGGATTAAATTAAATGAACTAAATGATTTGAAGTTCCTGAATAATAGCATCAGCTCTTTTGGGGGTATAACTACAGCCTTAGGACATTTTTATAAGATTTCAAAACAGTCATTTGATTCAGCTGTAGCTTTAAACATTTATAGATATTTGGAAAAGGGAGGTTCTTAAGAGAGGGTCAAATCCAGCCATTTTATTTTGTAAATCTGGCCACTAAGATCCAGAAAGGAAGGCTGAGTTACCAATGTCACAGAAAAAGTTACTGATAAATCTAGGACTAGAACCCAGATGTCCTGGCTCGTCTATTGATTTATAGCCATTTTGCCACCATACAAATCTTTCCAAGTTGGGAAAGAGAATTATGACAAATACTACATTTTATATATTCAGATAGTCATTTGTATGTAGACTTCAGAGAATATCAGATTTTTTCTGACCAAGGTTATTAACCCATTGGGGTGGGAGGAGTATATTTAACCCACATCCAACTTGGTTTCTGTTTGATCATTTCAAACAATTCAAAGACAATTAGGTTATATCTCATTTCGGAAGTGTGTTAGATTGCCAACAATAAATTGGGTCTGAAAGAATGATGCTTCTGGTTTCTTTTATTTTTTTTTTTTTTAATTTTTTTAGCTGAGCCATCCTGCTACCTATTGGCAGCTTAGCGGCTGCTCAGCTCGGGCTGGCCTTGAACCGCTGTTGCTCAGAGCTCAAACTCTTGAGCGAGCTCTTAACCAACTGAGCCATTCGGCCGGCCCCTCTGGTTTCTTTTAAAAACAATGATATTTCAGTGTGACTTCAGGAAAAAAAGTTTGACCAGTGTCGCTGGCTTACTTAATGAATGACTTTTTTTCTGCACAGTATCAAGATAAGCACTGAACTTACCCCAAACCCAACCCACACACAGAATTTGGGTATAGAGTAGATTTTGTTCAAAAGCTGGACTCTCTGGCAGCTTCTAATTTCTACATAGGAGATTATGATAGCAATCAGGTTGGAAGGAGAGGTAGTAGGTAAGGGACATATTTTGAAGATGCTTTTGCATACAAATTCACTATTTTGGCTTAGACTATGGTTTCCTTTGAGGGATTAGGTAGCTTTTTGAATCCAAGAAATTTCTTTACATAAAAGAACTCTATGATCAGCCTGTTATTAAAGGTGTCTCCTAGACCTTTCCTGAGAGAGCATCAAGAATGTATATCATCTTACAACTTCTGTCCCTTCTCCCTTTCTCTCTTCTCTGTCCCCTCAGCTCTCTTCTCCCTTTATGAAGAGAAAAAAAATCTTTTCCACTACTAGACTCTCTGCCCTTTTCTCTGATGCCTGGGTACCAGCATGACTCCTGCAAACTCTTAGATAAAATCCAAGCCAAAGACAATTCCCTCCGTAAGAGCAATTTTAATGCCAGCTGTTTAGGTAATAACCTTTTTTATTCTTACTATATGATACAATAAGCAGAGTCAGCTATGAGGGTTTAATGAAGACAGAGTTTACTGTAGCACTTAACAATCTCTAAACTCTAAAAAAATCTCTACACCGTAGCACTTAACAATCTTTAAACTTTGGTTATCTTTCCCTATTTCCCTAATTTCATTCCATTCCTGACAAAGTGCTTTTCTTCCTATGAAATTGGATATCCTCTTGCTTGATAGTTCTACCCACGTCTCATTTTACTCTTATGCAAAGCTTTTTCTCAGCCCTCCTCTCCATGGAAGAGGCCAAAATCCTTCCTTTCAATTTTCTATGTGGCTGAAAAAGGCTGCCACCCCTTGGCTAACTCTCCCAAATGAAGGAAGAGTTAATCTAATAATACCCAACTTCTACAGAGTTCTAAAAACATAGTCTTCTTTTATTCATGGTTCTCAGTTTTCAACCCAAGCACCCAGATATCCACTACTGCTCGAATCTACAGTTTTTGAGTGAAAATGGTTTCCCGTGTACATGCTACCATTGGCACATCGTGGCAGTTATTTAAAACTCCTGCATTGAAAACACCCCTAGTGAAACTTTTCTATCTCCACCAAAAAGATGCCAAAGAAATAATAAGGGCAGAGAATTTTCTTCAAAAAATGCCCATTTCTTTGTAACGGTTTTATACTATTTCTCCCAAAATCAAGATGACAGATTTCATTATCCTGTCAGATCCTCGTTTTTAAAAGGAACTTTTAGTATTCTTTCACCTATGACATCAGATTCCAGTCTCATTCACCTCTTCTCTACAGCCTCTAGTAGTCCCCATTCAATCTATAGGTAAAGCCATCTTGTAATAAGGGGATTGAATGTCACTAGAGCAGGGATTCGGTTGTGCTCAGTTGAGTGGCATGGTTTAAGTTCAATGGCATTTCTGTGGCTCTTAGGAGGCCCCTGCTTCAGTGCTTCCCAGTAAATTGCTTCCGGAATCTTCAAACCTATCACATTGTTTGATTATGACCCTCAGTTGTGAAAAGAACTTTCATTTATGGATGTCAAATTATGTCCTCATGAAGTAGTCTTTCTCTATAGTACATATTTTTTCTTTCTGCCTTTTAAAATATAACTATTTGGCTACCAAAGAAGGAATTTAATTACAAGGGAAGGGGAGGCAGGCAGGGAAGAGAGAGGATGGATAAAAGTTCAGAAGTATATAAACTTGATTCTGAGGTGCTACATAACGTAGCAAGCATCACTGCAAAAGGTAGCGTTATGCTTGATAAATGGGCATTTTATAGGAAATGCCACTTAGGTTTTGATAAGGCTGCAGCTACTGGTCAGTTGAGTATGGTATTGATGACCAGTGATGCATAAGGTGAGGTTGGGTACAAAAGGACCCCATGTATCTACACCTCATGGGAATGTATGGCTTAGAGTTTCTCTAGTTCTCAAATGATTGAAAAATAACACCAGCCCTCTCTTCCTGAAGAAAAGATGTGTTTTTTACTAAGAAAAAAAACAAAACAAACAAACAAAAAAAACAGAAACACTTTTCTGGCCATTTAATATTTTTCATGGTTGACCTCCATTGCTTCAGAATAACCTGTATCTTCAAACTGCCACATAAACACCTAAAGCTAGCTAGTCCTCACAAGTTGGAGCATTTCAGCTCTAAATATGCTTAATATCACTAAACTTGCTGCTACACATCATTTTTGTTGTTTTTCAATGTTAGGATCACTCATTAGCCAGTGGCTAAGAAGGAAAAGAACAGATGCATTATCTTGAAAGGACAAAAACATGATTGACAAGCAAGAACTGGCCCCAAGCTAGTTCCAGTGGATTTCCTGAACAAAAGATTCATTCTCAACCTTTCTTCCCACAAGCAACTGACCTAACTGAGGGATCCTTACATAATCCAAAATCTGCAGGACCATTGTAAATTAGAATTAAGATGTTAACTCCATCAGGTAAAGGTCCTACAGGAAATTAGAGATTTGAAAACAAATCTTCAAAGTACTGCCAATTCTGACGTCATTCTCAAGTTAATCACTATGTTTTCTATGGTTCTTCATGTCTTCAGGAATCCTCACCCTTTTTCCCTGTATTACTAATATTCCTTCCCCACCCGTGTGTGTGTGTGTGTGTGTGTGTGTGTGTGTGTGTGTGTTGTGACTACAACATTTCAGCCCTATCAAGTGATTAGAAACAACCAAGTCTGTCTCCAGACACTGAGTAAATCTCCACCCATTTTTTTTTTGTAAATTAAATAATCCCCCTCCCAATAGCCTTTTCATGCAGGATAAGATTTTCCAGCTAAAAACTTTGATTGGATCCCAGAGAATCTTAAAAACACCTACACATATTTAACTTAATGAAACCCAAAATAAAATTCTAACAAATATCTGACTAGTGAATAATATGTATGTAAGTCTTGTACTTGACTCTTCTGAACATTCAAATGTAGAAATGTGCAGTCAGGAGAACCTTTCTTATCTTCTAATGATTCCCTTCCTAGCCCATAGGTACAAAAGTAGGCTGGTAGCAACCCTTTTGTGAATCTCAACCATGTGGAGAAAAAGCCATAAACTCCCACAGCTACCTCCCTCCATCTCTGTGGGAGCAAGCTCACAGCCCTCCTTCTCCCCAGTCGGTGAGTTACCAAGGAAACGGTGTGTCCCATAAATATACTTGGTATTTGAGAGGTATTCCCTGTAGACTTACTCTTCCATTTGGTTTTAAATAGGTCTTCTTACTGATGCATAGCTAAGTAACATGGCAAACTCTAATCAATGGTTCTTGAACGCACAGAAGAAGCTTGCAGTGGGGTTCTGTACAATGCCCAAGTCAGGGCTCAAGGCAGGCCACCTGGAAATATTCCACAGTGGCCTATTGATCACTTTTAATTAAAGTTACTTGACAAGAGTGGGTGCAGAAAGGTCACTTTGACCCTCCCTTGTCTCCTTGGATGGAGGAAATAAATCCACTCACTTATCACTAGCATTAAGGAATCCAGAGCTGAAAGCCTCGCATATGCCTTGTTATTCCTTTACTAATTTACCGCCCAAGCCCAAACTTTGTTTAGATGCCTCACTAATGAGCACTCCAACCTAAAGTACCTTTCTCCTGTCATTTCTTCATAAACTTATTGTTTGTCTAAAAAGTACAAAAAAAAAGGCTGGTTCATCATTTCTGAGAGTATCATCTATGATCTCCCCATGGGCACATATGAAATTGTGGGGTGTTTTCCCATTAATCTAGTCTTGTGTCAGTTTTATTATTGTCCAATTTTAATATTAGTCCAATCATAAGAACTCAAGAAAGGTAAAAGGGGGGAATGCCCCCTCTCCCGAACTCCAACAACATGGGAAAGTTTGGTTTACGGTACAGGCAGTTTAACTGCAGCAGTGGTCCTTCCCAGCAGGTGACCTGGTATTCAGAAACACCTGAGGTCATCCAAGGGTCAGGGGATGCTTCTATGCTGAAAGTCTTAGGAAAGCCCCCTAAGAGATCAATCATTCTGAGAAAGATGGAGCAGAGGCACAGTTGTTCTCCAGTAATAGATCCTCAGTGCTGTCTCTATACTCATGGGTCTTCCCTCCCCTTTTCTTCCTCCCATGCCAAAGCCCCAACTTCATTCATGCCTCCACCTGACTCCACACTGCACAGAGGGAGGCAGAGTTCTAGATCCTATACAAATACACAAATGTACAAAGATGCTGATTGTAGCTTGCTTGTCATAGTGGACAATTAGAGTGGGGAGAAGATGGAAGACAGACAGTTGTCTGGGCTGCAAGTTGGGTATCTGAACACCAGTAAGAATTTATGTACTGCAAAAATAAATCTACCACCAAAATATTTCCTATATCTTGTCATATTCAAAGAGTGTCCTAGCTGACAGCTCATTTAAAAAACACTTCTGTGATAGCTAGGCTTTTGGAAGAGAAAAGAGGTAGAGGTGGAAACGAGGGAAATCATGCCAGCCTACGTTCAAAAGGAAACTATAATATTCATTTATCTACATTCAGAAACATTTTCATTTTTAAGATAATTTTGAACATACTCGTAAACAGGAGTTGAGAAAATAGTATAATTTCTATATAGCCATCACCCAGCTTCAACAATTACCAAGTTCCAATTATTTTAAAGCAAACCCCAATTATTATATCATTTCATCCATAAATGTGTCAATACGTACCTCTAAAAACATGACATCATGACTTTTTAAAAAACATAACTATGAAGACATTCTCCAAAAAATAGCAATAATTTCTTAGTATCATCAAACATCGAATTAGTCTTCAAATATTCCCATTGTCTGAATTTTTTTATAATATATCTGCTCAAATTAGGATCAAAATGTACTTCACTTGGCTGATACTTTTTTAAGTTCTCTTAAATTTGTAAGCTCTCCTCTATCTTTTTTCTTTATAATTTATTTGTTGAACAAATGAGACCATTTATCCTGTATTTTCGGCCCAGTCAAGATTTTGCTGACTTTCCCTAGGCTCAATTAGCATATTCCTCTGTCCCATTTATATTAATGGTCTAACTAGAGGTTTGATTAGATTCAGGTTTGTTTGGGTTTTTTCCCCAAGAATGCCTTGGAAGTAGTGTGTATACCTTCATTATAAGGCACTTAATGGTTGAATTTCTCTGTTTTGCAATGTTTGACTCCATTATGATAATTGTCTCGATTCTTTAACTCATTGGGGAAAATTAAAAACGATTTAGGCAAGTCATAATGTATAGACTAGAAATAGGAACAGAGGACTCAGAGATGAATAAGACATTGCTCAAAAAGCAATTTATAGCTTGAGGTGTGACAAACAGAACCAAGTAGGAAACCAGTTTTTATGATGCCACGCTGACTCTGGTCTATACTGGGTAAACACATAGTGTGAGACTAAGTCTCATTGAACAAGGGAGACAAGCTAAGCAGCAAAAGAAGGCATCCTAGATAAAATCAACATCAGACGGAAGCAGCTGTTCAGAAGATTACTGGGAATATGTGAAGAAACCCAGCCTCTCTGGCCATCCATTTTCTTTTCTCTGCTATACAATGAGAAGACTGAGCTAAAAGTTCTCTAAATCCCTTCCACCTCTAAAGTTCTAGTAATCCAAGTATTTAACCTATAGTATGGCAAAAATGCTCACACACATGTAACAAAAGCTATAACCAGCAAAGCAAATGATAACACAATTTAACATGAAATGTCTGCTAGGCGCTGTTGAATTCAGCTTCTCCCATAAAAAGTTTCCACTGGAGAAAGATAGGTCAGTAATTAAGATATTGGAGGCCCTTCTACAAAGGATGTCTGGCTAATTCAGAAGACTTTGAAGTGTGATCACTCCAGCTCTTAACTGAATTAAGTTTAGTAGTAAAACATGATTTTATAAGCACTCAGTGGATTCTGGGAAGAAGTATAAATTAAAATAATGGCCTTTTGAGGAGGAAATTTGGAAATATCTGATAAAAATATAAATTGACATGCAGTGTGATCTGGCAATCTGGTTTAAGAAATAAATTCTAAACAAATACACAAATATACAAAGATGCTGATTGTAGCCTTGCTTGTCATAGTGAGAAACTGAAAACAGTCACACCCATCAAAAGGGGATTG
>NW_017731551.1:23325-26497 GCF_001890085.2 Hipposideros armiger | reverse complement strand
CTAAGGTTTCTTCCAAATCTAAGTCATAATCTTTATGATGGTTGATGTGCGTTAATTTTTATTTTAGGGACTACTTTATATGCTACTAAAGGGTGAGGGAAAAGTGGAACCTAGCTATAATCCTGAGCGGTCTAAAAAGCTGCCTGAGAATTAGGTAATCCCATTATTTCAAGTCCAGATTCTTTTTACAACAAGCTAAATAGTAAAATGGAAAGAATAATTCTTTTTATCAGGGGTCTGAAAACTTTTTCTGTAAAGGGCCAGACAGAAAATATTTTAGGCTTTGCTGCCCAGAAGGTCTTTGTTAAAACTTCTCAATTCCACTCTGTTATGTAAAAGCAGCCATATGGAATACATCAAAATGAATGAAGGTAGCTTGTGTTTCATAAAACTTTACTTACGAAACAGGCAAAAAGCAGTATTGGCCCACAGGCTATAGTTTCTGATCTTGGCCCTTTAGTACAATCAGATATTAAAATAAGGATCTTAATATAATCAGATAATAATATTGATAGTAAGTCATATTTTTTGTTTTATTTTCCTATAGCCTAATGATAACTGACCAACAGTGAGATCAAATGCTGTCTATGTTTATATCCTGTCCAGTCTCTTTCCATCATCTTCACTGCTTCTACTCTAGTGTAAGCTCCCAACATCTCTCGCTTAAATTACTACAATACGCCGAAGGTTTTTTGCCCTGTTGCAATTCATTCTCTGAACAGCAGTCAGAGATCCTCTCAATGAGGAAATCAGGTCATGTCAGTGCCCTGCTTCAAACCCTCCATGGCTGCTGAGAGCCCTCGCCATGGCCGCTAAGGCCTTCCATGGTCTGCCCCTTCACCACCTTCACCCCCATCACTCCTCCTTTGATACTCAGTGCTCCAAGCATTCTTTCTGCATCTCATCCTTCTCTCATTCACCGTATGCTCTGCCTGGAATGCCTAATGTACAGGTTATTGTATGGCTGCCTCTTGCTCAACATTTATGTTTCACTTCAAATATCACCCCACCCCCCTACCCCCCTGCAAAGAGGCCTTCTCTAACCACCATACCCTTCCACTCATCATTTCACAAACTATTGCACTTTTATATTTCTTCCTAAAACTTAACACCATTTGGATTGATATTACTCATGTACCTGCTTACACGTTTATTATCTGTTAATCTCACTACATTGTGAGTTCTTTCAGGGCAATGATTTTATCTTATTTACTCCTATATCCCCAGCACTTAGAAGAGTGCTTGGCATTTCATAGGCACTCAGTAACTATCTGTTGAGTAAATGAATAAATGATCCTTCAATATTTTGTATTTTTAAAACCCATGATTTTCCTTAAAATGTGCTTGTGCTGTATTTTTGTATTAGTTAGGGTTGAAACACTGTTGTAACAAATGATCCCCAAATGGTGTCATGGTTCTGACACAGTAAGTTANACACACACACACACACACACACACACACACACACACACACTCCTCCTATGCCCTCTGCTCTTTACCTCCACACAGTGACTTCAGTTTTTCTTCTCTCCTTCAAATCCAATGTTCTTGAAGGAGAAACCAGCACTTGCTATTTTATCATCATCCATTCATTCTTCAGTCCAGAAATGAATTTGTTAAAAAGCAAATGGAGCTGTATGTCAGGGCTCCTCATTGCATGAATCCCTTCCATGGCCTTACACATGGTTTGGAATTCATAATTATATATTTCTAACATTTAAAAAAATTTCTTATAAAGGAGCTCCAAATGGTACAGCTGAAGACCACCTATAATTTGGATCCATTCCTTTCTCAGCACACTGAAAACTGGCTTTCAATCTAACCATTCCTTTGAAACTACTGTGACAAAGATCACAATTTAATTCTGAATTGATAAATCCATTGGTGATTCTTAATCTGTTTGACCTCTTTTTTATTTTTGTCACAGTAACCATTTTCTCCTTCCTAAAACTCTCCCTTCATTTTAACTTCCATCCTTCTCTGGATCTTTATACATCACTTGCTTCTTCTTGTTGTCCATCACTTTTTGCTTGCCCAACCCTGCATTTAATTAATCATCAATCCTGTCAATTGTACCTCTAAAATCTCTTCCCTGGATTTACTGTCACTTTTATTCAGGTTTATTCTTGGCTTCTATTGTCACATGATCCAATCTCTATGATAACATCATCTGTCCGCCTTTACCCACCCCCACCATTACATTTTTAAAGGTGGCCCATAACTTGATGATGAAATCCAAACTCCTTACAATGATGTACAAAGCCTTCCATGGTGTGTTCTCTCTTTTTCCAGCCTCATCTCAAAACATGACTCAATAACTACTCTAAGCTCCAGCCAAAATACGTCCTGTTCCCATAAGACACATCTGCGCTGTGTATCTATCTGCTGCTTCCTGTGCTTCAGAAACAATTTCACATTCCCTCCTTTCCCATCATTCTATCTAACTCCTACTCAACATTTAATTAATATTCAGCTTAAGAATCACTCCCTGACTCCTCTCTTTTCAACTGAGTTGGTACTATTATCTATGTTCCAGCAACATCCTTCCTGTTATCTCATTATAGTATTTATCATACTACTTTGTAATTGTTGATTTAGTCATTTGCTTCCCCTACTGGGCATAATTCCTTAAGAGCAGGGATTATGCTTAACTCATCTTGGACACTTAGCACCAAAAATAGTGCTTGGGACATAGCAGGCTCTTGACAAATGTTTGTGAAATACATGAGTAAATAAATTAATGAATGTTCAAAACTTTATATTTTTCTGCCTAAAGCTTCTTTTAAAATTTAATCATAAGCTGAATAGTCTGTTCTCTGTCTGAAATGAAGCTAGTAGTCTGATTCTTTTTGAATATTTTACGTTCATAAAATATTTCTTTTCATCAGTCTAATGCATATTTATTCAGTATCTTTGGAGTTCCCACACTATAAAAAAACCAGCCAACGGAAGATGTTTTTACCCATCAGGATGATATCCGCTCTGATTATCAGCCATACTCTCAGTTTAGAGAGAATTTGTTCATATGAAAGAAATCAGAGCTAGCACAGGTACGTGAAATATCCATAGAGATCTAGTTTCAACAAATAGCATAATGAAGATTGACAATGGAACACAAAATTAGTGTATTGGAGTAAGAGATGTGAAAGCCTGAATTCATGGCCTCCTGAAC
>NW_017731551.1:19067-22585 GCF_001890085.2 Hipposideros armiger | reverse complement strand
AACTTAACACCATTTGGATTGATATTACTCATGTACCTGCTTACACGTTTATTATCTGTTAATCTCACTACATTGTGAGTTCTTTCAGGGCAATGATTTTATCTTATTTACTCCTATATCCCCAGCACTTAGAAGAGTGCTTGGCATTTCATAGGCACTCAGTAACTATCTGTTGAGTAAATGAATAAATGATCCTTCAATATTTTGTATTTTTAAAACCCATGATTTTCCTTAAAATGTGCTTGTGCTGTATTTTTGTATTAGTTAGGGTTGAAACACTGTTGTAACAAATGATCCCCAAATGGTGTCATGGTTCTGACACAGTAAGTTACCTTCTTGCTCACATAACAATATTGGACAGATGGACAGGTCTGTAGCCCTCTTTAGCCAGCTATTCAGGAACCCAAACTGGTAGAGGCTCTGCCATCTTCAATAGGTGGCTTCCCGGCTTGTCCCGAGGCACCTGTAGTCTAGCCAGCCTGAAGATAAATGAGTATGAAAACAAAAAGTCCAGCAGATAGTTGAGGGAAACAAACTTGGAGGCACATGTCACCCCAGCCCACATTTCATTGGCTTGAACCCAAGCCACATGGCTACCCCTAGATGAAAGGAATGCTGGGAAATATAGGTGCTGCCTGGGGCAGACCCTTCCCAGTGACAAGAATTTTGCTGGAGTGGGCGCACAGATTTTGGCTGGATAGCTAACCATCTCTACCAGAGCACCCATTCATAAGCCACAGCATCTCCACATTCACCTGCCAGCCAGCTTCAAGGATGTAGCTATAGAGCTGATACCCTAGAGTGAGGACACCCATAGCAATTCAAACTTAATAAATTGAAAATGTCAGATACAAACCTTTAGCATCACTACTAATTCTCACATTTTTACCTTTTCTATATCTGAACCCAGGAGATTCCTAAGTCCTATCAGTGATGCCTCACTTGACTTTGCCTAAAATCCTTTAATTACTATGTCCCAAACTCCAAATTTATCTTCCTTGTTTCATTTTTCCCTGACCAGCTAAGAAGTCATCCATGTGGCTCTCTAGATTCATTCTTTATCTCCTCTCCCCAATGTCCTTTCCTAAAACTTCCTTAAGATTTAATCTGGAAAAGTCACAATCTGTACTTAAAATATTCACCAAATAACAATTATATATGTGTACAAATTACCAAAATGTTAAAAAGTCTAACTTTGAATGCTAGGACAATGTATAATTTTGTGATTCATTTTTATCTGTATTTTTTTAACATTGTATATATATTTCATAAGCAAAAATAAAATACAAGTTCATTGATGTCTAGTCAACATTAAGGCCCTACGCTGCCTCTGACTACTTCCCCTTACTCAATTCCCAATACCTTATTTGAAGTTGTCCTGTTTCTGCTATAGTTTTAAAGATGCTTCACTTCCTGAAAGGGAGGAATGTAGCTTCTGAAATTCTGCATATCACATATTTTCTTTTAATCATGTAACAGGCTTGCCTGTAAAGGGCTTTAATATAAAGAAAGATAAATTTTTATAGCTACAGAATTCAACATAAAATGGAACATTGAACAAGATTTCAGCTTGTCTCTATATCACTAACAGGATTTTATTTATACATGAACAACTCAGGGACTTCAAGTAGTATCTTCAACCCCCCTCTCTCTAATTTTCCCAGAACTTCTAAAAAAGAAGTTAAGACTAAAAAAGTTGAGTTATCTTTTCACTTTCCCTTCACTAAAGAGAGTGTGGCAATGGCCAAACATCAGGCAATAGAGACAAGGAAAAAGTCAAAGGATAAATAATCTAACANTTTTTTTTTTCAGGGGTGCCTGTGGCTCATGAAGAACCTGTGTCTCTAAAGAACACAGACTGGTCCAGGTTGAAGTTCAGAAAGAAAAGGCAAATAAGCAATTGACAGTGTACTAGAACTTACCCTGCATTCTTCTAAGTTCCAGCCTCAAAGAGTAAAATTAAGGGTATTGGTCGATTTTCTTCTAGGTTGGCCTGCCTAATTAACTTGGATAGGAAAATAGCCAAGAATTCAAGGGTACCATTCTGATCTAGAGTAAACATTTTTCATTTTAATGAAAGTCTACTAAAATATGTCAAACATATATTCATTCATGCCTTCAACAAATAATTTACTGAATCCCTATTATGAACCAGGCACTGCCCTCAGCACTGGGAATAAAGAAATGGGCAAAATCTACAAAAGTCCTGTCTTCATTGAGCTTAATTCTAATGCAAGGAGCCTGCCAATCAACTAAATAAGTAAAACGTTTAACGTGCCAGAGGAGATAAATGCTATGGAGAAAATAATGCCGAGAAAGGGGATGGGGAGTGCTGGGCAGAGATGGTCATTCAAAATAGGTTGGTTATGGAAGGCGTCACTGAGAAGACAACATGTGACTAAGACCATAAGAAGATGAGGGAATATCTGGGGAAAGAGGGACTGAGCCGTGGGGGTGTCTGGGAGATGAATTTTCCAGGAAAAGGGAACACCAGTGTCCAGTTCCTGAGAAAAGAGACTGAGTAGAGTTTTAAAGGAACAAAGATATGAAACAACTGGCTGGAGCCCAATGAATGACGAATAAAATAACAGAAAAAGGCTAGAGAGCTAGTTTAAGGATAAATGACGTAGGGTCTTGTAGACCAGAGGCAACTCATAGCTTTTACTCTTGAGTGAAATGAGAAACTATTGATGAGTTTTCAGCAGGGGAGGGCCATGATCTGACTCGAGTTTTAAAGAGTCTGTCGGTTGTGTGTATCCATGCTACAGGACACATTTTAAGCAATAAATGTGTTACTCCAAAAAGTCAAGTTCCATTTTTTTTTAAATCAAATAATGTTTACATTAATCAGAGGATAGCTATTTAAATTAAGCCATTTCACTATGGGGGTGTCATTGTAAAATTCAAAAAGTGGGACATTTCCAGGGCAAAGGCCCAGATTTCCTTAACAACAACCCATGGGGAATCTATGTATTCACTTTTAAAAATTTATGAGACAATGGGGATATCTGAACACTGACAAACATTGGTGATATTGAAGAATTGCTGCTCGTTTTTAGCATGTAATTCTTAAAACAGTCCTCATCTTTAGAGATAAGTACTATGATGTTTACAAATTAATTGATGCGAGTATCTGAGACTTGCTGCAAAATAATCCAGATGATGGGTGTGAGAGACCAGGTGAGGGAATAGATGAAATTAGAGGGGTCGCGTTGTTAATTGTTGAAGCTGAGTGCTACAGGGGTTCACTTTGCTATTATCTTGACTTGTATACGTGTTTGAAAAGTTTCATAGTACAAATACTAGAAATATGAACAACTGAATCATTTTATAAAATGGAAAACAACCTAGTTCAAAAGAAATAAACGTTAGATAATTTAAATTTGATGTAAAGAACAATGACTTTGGAAGAAAACTCCATCGATTAATATCTGTGATGACCCAGGCTTTCTATGTCTGTTTTTAAGATGCTCAGCGCAGTGTAGTGGAAACAGCAGTAAACTGGGAGGGCAGAAGGA
>NW_017731551.1:14592-15505 GCF_001890085.2 Hipposideros armiger | reverse complement strand
TCAACTCTCCTCATTAACCAAGCCCAAGAAGCAGAGGTTTATTCAACAGCACAAATGTAAACACTAAAGATGATACAATCAACTAAAAGATGGGTAGAGAAGATGGAGAGGAAGAAGGGAAAAAGAGAAAGTACCCCAATTTTATCATTGATAAACAGTAACATTTATCAAATGGCAGAGAACTTGGTATCAACAAGGTCAAGCATAGACTCTACTCCCACACTCTGAAGTCGCATTGATTTTAGATTCAAGTAAAAGAAATGCAACCAATTGTTTGACAAATGGTATATTGAGTCAATTCAGTCAATTAATTAGTTGGACCGATCTTTTTTTTCAAAATTAGTTGGCAAGAGCTGCAATAGAATGAGTCATACTAACCAGATATTTTGGCCTTTCATAGGCTCAGCTGAAAAGCAAGGTTATATACTGAAGAGGTGGTTCTTTTATACCAGAAACCAAGGTGACAGTTACAGTGAGTGCCCCGTTGCGTCCATTTGGTCATATGGGGAAGAGTGACATCAGGTGTTCACATTTACACTTTTTTTCTCCAAATGCATAATCATATCTCTTCATCTTCTTGCTCCCCCGGCCCATACACTTTATAATTGTCTATATGTCTTCCCTTTTCTGTAATCATATTTATCTCTGATAATATATCACCCTGGTGAGCGAAATGGTATTGTAGGACTTCTCTTAAGACTTCCAGCTCCCTCTCTGTTTGCCATAATGCTAGTTTTAGAGTTCCAGAGAGAGGCGGTTGCATGTTTTAGCCCCTTCTCACCTTTGACACTGCATTTGAGTCTATTCCTTTTTCTTTTGTTCTCCCTGAGTTTTATTCCCTTTATAACAGGTTGCAAGTCCACAATGAAAATCATTTCATTTTAAGATGAATAGAAATAATTATTCAATCAAA
>NW_017731551.1:9737-12887 GCF_001890085.2 Hipposideros armiger | reverse complement strand
ATTTTATGGTTTGAGGTTTTATTAAACCTATTACTTTAAAATTTTCATTGAATATATTATAGTGCTATTGAAAAAACCTTGCATTGATTAATCATTTAATATTTGATATTAATCAATCAATAGTCTTAGTATGATTTATTGAATGATCCATATTTCATTGATTTGTGATGTTTAATCATAATATAATCATCCTTTATATGATTTATATGTCTCTTTATTTTGTAATTTGTGCACATCCTTCTCACATGCAAAATGTATTTATTCCATCCCAACAGCCCAAAATTCTTAACTTGTTCCAGTATGAATTCTAAAATCTAATGCCTGAAACGTCATCTAAATATCTACATCAAATATGGGTGAGACAAGAGCTATAATTGATCCTGAGGCAAAATTCATCTCCAGCTGTGAACTTCTGAAAGCAAACAAGTTATGTGCCTCTAAAATGCAACGGTGAGACAGGCATAGAATAGCCATCCCTATTCAACAAGGGAGAAATCAGAAGGAAGAAAGAGGTGACAGGTCCCAAGCAAGTTTCAAAACCTAGGGAGGCAAATTCCATTCGATCTTAAGGTTTGAGAATAATCTTCCTTGGCTCCATGGCCTGCCTTCCAGGCCCCCTGGGGTGACAGTGTCAGCCCCATGGCTCCTGGTACCAAATCTGTTTCAGTCAAGGTTCCCCAGAGAAACAGAACCAGTTGGATAAGTAGTCAACAATGAGTACGAAAGCTGATGGTTAGTTACAGTCCGTCTGAGTCCAAGTCCAAAGCCCGAGAACCAGGAGAGCCAATGGTATCAGTCTGAAAGCTGCCAGACTCAAGGCCCAAGGAGCGTCAATTTTTAAGTTCATGTCTGAAGGCAGGAAAAGACCAATGTCCCATCTCAAGCAGTCAGGCAGCCTTTTATTCAGGCTTTTCCTTCCATTCAGGTCTACAACTGATTGGATGAGGACCACCCATCTTGGGAAGGGCAATCTGCTTTACTTAGTCTACCCATTCACATACATATTAATCTCATCCAGNGTTAGCCAGCTTCAGGCCCTAAGTGGCTCCTCTGAGCTGCTGACTCAGCCACACAACCTCTATCATTGGAATTATCCTTCAAACTGCTCAGCAGAGATATGCGCTGCTCACTAATCTCCATGCACCTTCTCCCACCCCATGCAAATGGGACCCACTTCACTAACTCTGGCCAATATGATGGAAAGGATGGAGTCCCATCTGAGAGGGACTCTGTGGGGCCCAGCCCACTACCACCAACGGCTGGACTTGAGGTGAGTAAAACGCAAGCTTTGTTGTATTAAGTCATTAAGATTTGAGGACTCGTGTTTTTCAGCATTAGATCCTATTTCCAGCACACCTACTTCTACCTTGCCAGTCTCTGTCAAATGAACCCATTTCCCTGGCATGTCTGTTCTTTACTTAAGATCCCATTCCTACTTTCTAGTTGACCTTTTGTGTCTTCCCTTATTTCTTGGGCCATCTGTATTCATCCAGGGTATGAACTTGACTCACCTTGATGGAACCAAGGGAATCAAAGAGGACAGAGAGGAGGACCAGGGGAGATCCCCAAGGCATTGTATGCACAGGCAGAGAACATTTTTAGGGAGCACAGTGCCTCTTCCATACCTGAACACACCCGGAGTGAACTCTGTTTAATCTCAAACCAGGACTTTCATTATATATTTGAAAGACAATGCGTTAGTTCTGTGTTAAAACGCATTCACCATGCCTGCTTTTCCAGAGATCGAACCTCAGATAGAACACCATGTACTCCTTATCTCTGTGTAACCATCACTAGAATCAACATTATCATAATATACACATCTAGCTGCCACTGTTAATACCCTCATGTTTAGGAACAGGAAATGGAAATGTTCCCACTTCTATCTAAATGTCATGTACAAATTACACTGGATAGATACCTGTGATGCGAAGAAAGTAATTATGGGTGGAAAAAATGCCCCGCGCTATTCTCTAACCATTTGAAAGGCATATAAAATATATTTATGAGATACATGAAAGAGATTATTTTGCAAGTGTCCAACTTTAAACAGCCATTTCCAGGGTTCTCTTGGGTATATTTTTACAACAGTATCAATTTATTATAAAGGTCAATATTTTTTTTTTCTCTTTCAAATTCTTTCAAGTAGATTTTTAAAGTCCATGTTCTGAACTATTT
This sequence comes from Hipposideros armiger, assembly GCF_001890085.2. Lineage (NCBI taxonomy): Eukaryota > Metazoa > Chordata > Mammalia > Chiroptera > Hipposideridae > Hipposideros > Hipposideros armiger. The sequence continues at coordinate 10,709 of NW_017731551.1, read as the reverse complement.
AAAATTCTAATAAACTGCTACAAATTTACCAGGAAAGTCCTATGGGGTTTTTTTAATACATACCATTTGATGCAACATGAACCTGGGTTACAGTAAAATATCATTAAGAAAAGGTCAACTCTGAGAAACGAAGAACAAAGGCGAAACGCATCAGGCATCCTGGNTTTCAAGTTTTCCCTCATAAAAACTTCTAGGTCTCACGCTCCAAATTTCATGTTTGCATTAGCAGCTCGCCTTTCCATTCTCTTTCAACTGAATACTTTTGTTAATTAGCCAGTGCTAACAACCTGACAGCTCCTTCTGCATATAATATAGTAGCTTGCTGCCATAAATACAACTTTGATTTGATGTTGATGGACACATCTATAGCACTGGTGGATTTCCAAGGGCATTTCTGTCCAGGGATGTCACTCACAGATAGCCATGAAGTTATCTCTGTGATTGAGTTTGTGTCAGTAAAATTCAGCCTTAGACTCGGGCAGGATTTTAGGATACTTGATAATTATCAACTATTTAGTGAAAATATATAACATTTACATGCCATTTACAGCTTATATTCATACCTTATTCTATCTTTCAAATGGCCCTGAGAGTGAGGTATGATTTTTGCTAATAGCATATGAGAGCTAAAGGTCCTGAGGTTGAAATAGGTTGGGTAGTTGCTCTCCAAAGTCCATTAACAAATGGTGGAAAAGACATTCATTGCTCAATCAAATTCTTATCATCATGGATGGGCAATAACACCTGCTCCCATAAAGGACATCTATCAAATTTTAATAACAACAACATGATCCTGCTATTGTATTTATGCTGAAGCAAGACTACTGACTGGTTTACCATGAGTATTTTTTATTCGTTCTTCTAATCTATCTTGTGAACGTGTTGTGTTGGCATAGTGGAGATTAAACTATATGCACATATGATTATCTTTCTTTCTCATTCAAATTATAGCTAGTTCTTTTTGCAAACATC
>NW_017731551.1:4490-7477 GCF_001890085.2 Hipposideros armiger | reverse complement strand
CATTCACATACATATTAATCTCATCCAGAAACACCCTCACAGACACACTCAAAATAATGTTTCACTAAATGTCTAGAAACCCCATGGCCCAGTCAAGTTCACACATAAAATGAGCCATCACAACATTCGTCTTGATTTGTAAATGTCTTTTGACCGCAGAGAGTAAATGAAGACAAATACCTACCCACAGCTTTGTTGTCTATTTGATGAAATTCATCTGAGAAATGCCTGGCTGTGTCTCAGGCCTTCTGTCTTTATGAAACCATAATCTGCCTGCCAGGGGCTAAAATGCACAACATATGGACGTCTGAAAATCTCTAGATGAAAAGCAAAATGTTTTTTCATCATCAGAAATAGCTGTAGTTTGTTAGTTTATAGCAGTGTTATGGGTAAATGTTACATGAATTGACATTTCAGGTAAGCATTCCCATTTTTTTGTTGGCTTTCTAAGGGAATAGTTATCTTCTACTTTCTTTGGGTCTCCTGCTGGGTCTAATTCATTGACCTAAGACAGATGAACAGAAGAAAAACATACAGCTTTTATTTAGTAATTTTCACATATGCATCCGAGCCTTTATAAAAAAAAAAAAAAAAGAAAGAAAAAGAAAAGAAACCCAAAGAAGCCGTGAGAGCCAAACGCTTACATACTAGGTTGGAAAAACACTAGTAAAATGTGAAAAGGTGACAAGCCAGGGGCGTTTCTGCTAGGACAGTTCATTGTGAAACTAGGATGATAAGGGTTAGCTTAACAAGGTCTGTTTGTACAGAATTCTCTTGTCCTCAAAGCCCTGTCTCTGGTGATAAATGATTTCCTTCTTCCAGGTACAGGGAGGACACCTTTCACATGGGAGTTTTATCTCCTGCTTTCAGGAAGAAAAAGGAATGTCAGAGTGGCCTTCTTGCATCTGTTGTTTTTAAATTGAAGTGCCTTTAACTCAAAATAATCAATGTGCTAGAATGGCATATTTTGGGGTTGGGGTGGCATGCTCTACACCCCTACAACCTCTATTAATATCTTCCCACAAAAAAAGAAAAAAAATTTTTTTTAAATTCAACTTCAAAATATCATTAAAGTCGAAATTCACCCAGCTTACAGGAATGAAAAAAAAAGTGCATAAAATATGATGAGTAATGTTCATTAAACAAAATAAATAAAATGAGAACATGACCTTGTTTTATACTAGTCATGGCAGCAGTTTGTGTTGTGGAAAGAGATCTATCCTAGGAGTCAGGTATTCTGGGTTCAAAGGCTGCCCATTGAAAACTTTCTTATCTCATCTGATCTCATCTTCCTTATCTCTGAAATGGAGACAGGGCTGTTCTGAGAATTAAATGAGATGACATAATTGGAAAGCCTTTTGTACATTCAGTTTTTTAAAATGCTTTCTTATATAGCATTAGGGATAGTTTATTTTAGAGAAGTTTTTAAATTATCTTGCAAAGTTATTATTTGTGTTAGTAATGTCTATATTTGTCATTTGTTGTCCTCCTTGTATACAGATTAATTTCCTAATGCAATTGCACATTTCTGTAATGATTTTTCATCTATCCATTCATTCATTCATCTATCCATCATTCATTAAATACACCAACATACACACAACACACACACACACAGATACACACACACATACACACACAGTGGAGGAGGTGAGGGACAATGTATTAAAAGTTATTATGAACAAAAACAGACATTTTTCCTGCCCTTGAGCAGTTTATAATCTAGTGGAAAAGGCAGATATTAACCAAATAATCAAACAGATGTGAAAGTGCAATGCAGAGATGAAACGATAAGAGGATTTGATTCATCAGAGAGATCAGGAAGATCTCCTCTTGGAAAGGGACACTTGAACCACAGTTTATGGGACAGGCAAATAGGAATAAACAATGGGAAAACTGGAGAGAAGAATTATTTCATCTCTGGCAAAAGTCCGAGGCTGGAGCATGTCCAGTACACAGGACTGAAAGACGGCCAGTAGATTTAGGACGAACAAAGCTTAGAGGAGGAAATGGATTCAGGTTCAGAGGCCATGAAAGGACTGTTTCAAAATTCATATTGGAAAGTGATAGGAAAGGAAAAGAAGGATTAAAGAAAGGAAGGATTCAGAGAATGAATTCCATTGATCATGAGGCCTTTGAAATGTACTGATGTTAAAAGGAAAGTCAGGCTTATATCCAGAGAAACCATGTGGCAAAGAGAAGCAACTGGGATAACAGAGGTGAACAGTGGACCTGCAAACAGAGCCCTGGAGGCCAGGGGGCCTCAGAAATGGTACTGAAGAAGAGAGTTATCTTAGCGGGGTTCCCTGTGTGTTTTCTGTCCTCCTTGGTGTTGCCAGTTGAACGTAGGATTCTGCTGGCCCAAGAGTTGATCAGAGTCACAGGAGGTAAGAGAGCTGCTGAGAAACCCTGCTGCTGCTGCAACCGCTTTGCAGTTGACCTTGGACAGGCACACACACCATATCCAGAGAGAGAACCTCATCTCCAAATGTACGTCTGGGAAAGGCCCTACAGGCTCCTCAGGTGTCTCACTTCCTCCTGAGTTATGTTTCTTTTAAGGGTCATGTTCAGGCCACAAGTTAACTCATTTTTTAAACCTTTACTATATAGACTACTGTCTCTCAGTGAATGGTGATTGTTTTCTCAAAGAGAAACTAAGATTATATATATATATATTTTTTAAATGACTGCTTTTCACAAACAACACAAGCAAAAATCAACAAATGGAACTAGATCAAACCCAAAAGCTTCTGCACAGCAAAAGAGAATTAACACCTCCAGACTAGACTGAAGAACAAAAGGACAGCAACTTGTCTGTTCCCCTTCCCCCAATTCCCCAACGCTGTTCCCATCCCCCAATTCCCCAATAAAATCTTTAAAGAAAAAAAAAAGAGAGAATTAACAGAATGAAGAGGCAGTCTACAGAGGGGATAACAACTTTGTAAGCCATGCATCAGATAAGGGGTTAATATTTAAAATGAAAAACT
>NW_017731551.1:0-3420 GCF_001890085.2 Hipposideros armiger | reverse complement strand
ACAATGTCACATGTCAAGTTTATCTAATAAATAAAGAAATGACTGTCTTTACAAGAAGAGAACAGAGCATCCCTGAGAGGCAGCTGCTGAGGGGTCAGCCCGTGCTCTCACAATCTTGGAGCATGGGCAAGCCACATTCATGCTTCAGCCAAATTACTGGTGACCCCCTGTCCTGCATCTGCAAGGGTGCTAAGCAAGGCTGAGAATGTATCTTGTTGTCCCTTTATGAGGACATCAGTAGGCTAGGGGAGTCTGCAAAACTGAGGTGTTTATGTTCTCTCTATTCTATCTAGAAGCTATCAGAATATTCAAGTTTCTGATTGTATTTTTTTGCCTGTCAGAGAGGTGGTTTTAAATTGCTCGTTAAGTACTGGTCCTATCTAATTGACATCTATGTTTAACCTAGAAAATACCACCTCAGCAAAATGAAGTAAATAGAATCAAGAAAGAAACAACAAAGTAAAAAGGGAGGGAAGGAAGTAAAGACCAAAGTAACACACTAAAACAAAACAACAACAAAAAGTTTTCAGATCAAAGGCTCAGAGGATATGATTTATTTGCAGCATGAGATAGCTAGTCAGAAGAGACTATTTCAAGTGGACAAATTAAATCACCTAACATCTAAGTGAAGTCACAAGCCATAATTAATGTCTAAATTAAAACTGTACAAATCAACCATGTGCTAATTATGACCAGAACGGTCATTCTAATCCAAGTAGACAATCTGTGATTTTACTTGTAAATTGAAACACAACATAACTGGGCATAAAAACCATCAGAAAGAATAACATGATAATTATACAGGTACATGTTTTTATTTGAAATAGGATATTGATCACTGGGATGATGTGCATTTGTTATGCACTAATGCATTTCAGCATACATCGCAGATGATAGATAGATCTGGAATAATTATATGGAAATTGACAGCACATTTATCACTGTTTGTAGTTATTTCACAGCACTGGCATTTCCATGAATTATGGCATGTTATCCCAAGTGTATACAAATGTTAAATCATTTATGGCAACAATTGGTCATTAGCTGTAGTATAAAATGAAGGGGGCGGGGCACTTGTAAGACATTCAATTAAAGGAATGAATTTGGTGTTTAGATTGTGCAATCAATTTGACAGGCACGCTGCAAGTTTTAAAGGTGACTCATATTTCACTCATTTTGTTGTTTCCATCTATAAAATGTTACTGAAATGAGATAAATAAGCATGCTGAGAGTGTATTTTTCAATCCAGAAATAGCCTGTGTTGCCATACCTGTGGAGGGGAATACCAACTACCTGAGCTCTGGGAGAAAGAGATCCATCATCCCATCTGCCAAGAGGTTTTGTTCTCCAAGTTTCTGAGGAGCTAGTGAAATTGGTTTCTAATTACTCTAGGACTGAAGTCAGGACAACAGAATGATGGGGGAATAAAAAGAGCAACATAAGAAACAGAAATAGGTATATGCAAAGAATGGTCGTAGGGAATAAAGCAAGAATTAAGAATAGAGGAAAAGAAAAAGAACAAAAGTTTCATTCAAATTCTATTTAATTCAAGAAATGTTTAAAGGGCCTCTACTAAGAGTCAATCAGTTTGACCTTCTTTGCCAAAATCAAGGTCTTTACTAAAAGATTCTTTGATTCATTTCTGCCTTTTTATTTATTCCACCACCATTCAAGTTCAAACACTCAATACCCTGTTCCTGGATTATTTTAAAGGGCTCATAACCATTTCCTGGCTACTTAAGTTTTTCAACATTTGCATTTCCTATGTATCAATGTCAGATTAATATTCATAAAACTGTCTTTGAAAGCATTACTTCTCATTTCAAAAGCTCTCAGTTGCTACAGAAAAAGTTCAACTCGATTTAACTCTTGGTACCTCAAACCCTTGGGAACAGTAGTTTAAATGGGGACACTAGTTAGCTCTCAAAAAAATGTCTAATTTTTAAATTCTCTAATTTTCATGGTTTAAATACTTCCACCATAGCTGATATTAAACTACCATTTGATGTCACTGAACCAGCTGGAAAGCTGAGACCAGGTAGGGACAGTGTAGCACAACCAACAGAGGTAAATTATCCCTTTAATCCTACAAATTGCAATGTGATAAATATGCCAGCTACTTCCCAAAAGGTCTTTAGGTTCCAAACAACTGCACATAGTAAATGAGCATCATAAATGAAATGAAAATTATAAATCAATTAAATAAAACACAAAATCCTTTATTGTGAAATAAAGACAGTTAATAACATTTACTAGTCCCTACTAAATACTGAACACATATTTAAAAAACATATGGCCTGGATGTCCATATGTCTCCATGGCGTCCCTACTCATTGGCCAGAAAGGAGATTTGCATAGTCAACCCTTCTGCAGAAACTCCTCCTCCTCCTCAGATCTTTCCCAGGTGACTCTGGAAGTTGTGAACAGAGTTTCCAGTGTGTTCTGTGAATCAGCACCCCCGCCTGACACACAGTATAGGCCATTTTATCCCTCCCTTAGCCCTGCTGTCTATGGAACCAGTCCCGTCTCTGGCAAGACCAGAAGCAGGAAATCTGCAGCTGGCACCCTCTAAAAGCATAGCCTCCACACGTGCCCTTCCGGGGCACTGCTGCGAGTTCCAGCACCTGCCAACATCCCCACCAGGCTGCCAGTGCCCCGTGTCCAGGACTGACATTTGAGTAGAGGCCAACTGTGTCTGATGTCATGAGTCTTGTTACCCGTGCCGACTGAATTCCCCTTCTTGTCCTAATCAAAGCTGCTGGCATTGTTTTCTGTTGCTGTGAATTTTTTTTTTTTTTGGCACGAATGCTGCTGATGCTTTCATTCTCAGGGGTCCAACCCTGTTCATATTTTCTCGGTCCTCCATGGTTGCTCTCTCCTGTAGGATTTTGACACAAGTTGTGAGAGTAGCCGGGAGATGCCTAAGTGGAAGAAGCCCTGTTTTCTACAGAGTCACCCATGCCACTAACAAACATGGCTGTGCCCTTTCGTTTGCCCTTTGATGGAGGCGTGTCCAACCAAGGTTCACAGGCGCTGGAGACTCTGGTTTGGCCTGAGGATGGGGACTGGCTAGGCATTCTGGGCTGTGGTGAGCTGCAGAGGGAGATATCATTCAGGGTTCCCTGGCATTGAGCCGCCTTCGTCCCTGCTGTGGGGGTAGCCATGCAGATACTGGACAAGTACAGCCAAGTTATGGTATTCTCCATATTCTTCCTTATGACGTTGGTGCCAATTTTTGGAATGGAAATATAGGCAAATGCAGAAGAATTTGACTTCTTTTTGAATTCTGCTGCACTCTTCCTGTACTAAAAGTACGATAGGCCACTATATATATATATATATATATATATATATATATATATCCCAGAGGAAACTACAGACCTAGTAAACATCACACACAAACATACTGCCTTGAATCCT
>NW_017733358.1:37353-38144 GCF_001890085.2 Hipposideros armiger | reverse complement strand
GCTACATTTTACTCATTCTGTGCTGGTTTTTAAGTTTATTAATATAGAACATTTTTTCAAAAAATAATTCCTCAGAGGACTATTTCATAAAACAGAAGTAATTCAGCTTCTTTTATAAGTTACAGGTATCTTGAATTTTTTCCCCCACTGGTAAGAGATATGTATAAATTTCCATTCTAATGCTAAAAAAAATCATAAGTAGAACTGGAGAGTCTGTCAAATAAATGGTGTTCTAGGCCTGACTCTTAAGTGCTCTGTGAATTTTGTCCTTCAATTTAACCTTTCTGAACTGTAATTACTTCATTTTCACATTCTATAGCAGAGCACATAAAAAAGGTGTCAAGTTTTAGAGTCAGAATATCTAGAATCCTGATTCTGTGATTTATGTAAGTTTAGACAAATTTTTAAATCTTCCTAAATCCTGTTTTCTTCATCTATTACCTATAATAAGTGTAATAGATAATAAACTATATCTCTCAGGGTGGTTTTAAGGATCTAATATGATGATATATGTAAATATATTATACATTTTATGTAAGTACATTATAGATAAAACATTTTCCCAATGATAATAAATAAAATTGGTCCATGATACAGGTACAGGACAACTCAAAACAATTGTTTATAGAAAAAAAAAAAGAGGGTATAAAAGGTATTTTAATTCTATGACTTCATCTTTAAGAAATAACCTTAAATATTGGTCATGACTAGGGCAAGGGAAGCTGTACACCTGTAATATTAATCATTCAATCATTTGAAAGAAGAGGAAGCAAAGTAAATTTCAAAAAAAA
>NW_017733358.1:33044-34668 GCF_001890085.2 Hipposideros armiger | reverse complement strand
CATAAGTGTACAGTGGCATGAAGGATACTCACAATGTTGTAGAACTACCACCAAATGTAGTTCCAGTACTCTTCATCACCCTGGAGGAAACCCAATACCAATAGGCAGCCACCTATACCCCCAGCCATCCCCCCTCCCCCCCATCCCTCATCCTCCCACTCATGGCAACCACCATCTGCTTTCTGTCTCTATGGATTTCTCATTTCTGGATATTTCATGTAAATGAAGTCAAATTTTTGAGTAGCTTACCAAGTGATTTTGTATACAGACCAACACTTGCTACCTAATGTTTTATGATGTTTCTGTTTCACATGTATAATTTCAGTCTCCTAAAATTCAAGGACTTAAGGTTGGGTAAGAATATTTCCAAGTCCAAATTATGTTTTTCAACTGTTTTAATGTTTTTAAAATTCAGCTTACCTTCTTTTAAAATTTGACATTTTTGAAGACTTTTTTAAAGAAAAAATTTACTCAACCTGACACAGAACTTAACCCTTAAATAAATACATGCAATTAGCCCATTGAATAATGACCTCCAAAGATTTCCTAATCCCTGAAACTTGTGAACATGTTATTTTACATGGCAAAAGGGATTTTTAGGATATAATTAAGGACCCTGAAATGGGGATATTATCCTGAATTATTTGGATGGGCCCAATAATATAGTCACAAGAGTTCTTATAAAAAGGAGCAAGGAGAATAAAACACAGAAAGAGAGTAATTGGAAGATGCTAAGCTGCAGGATTTGAAGATAGAAGATGGGGCCATGAGACAAAGAATGTAGGCAGCATCCAAATGCTGGAAAAGGAAGCTGGAAAAGAAAGGGGGTGCAGATTTTTCCCTGGAATTTCCAGAAGGGACACAGCTCTACTGATCCATGATACCCAGTTTAACGCCTGACTTCTGGATGTGTAAGATAATAAAGATGTATTGTTTTAGCCTATGAAATTTGTGCTAATTTCTGACATCAGTAACAGAAAACTAATACGTTAAAAAAGATTTAGTGATGTTCTCTGATAATTCTTGTTAATTCTACCACAACCATATGTCTTTTTTTGGCAGGAATAATCATCCTATCACTTTGATATTTAAAAAAACTATTGTTCCTATTATTAAGAATGGATATTTTGAAGATACCCATAGTGAAGTACAGTAGTGATTGACTCTCTTCCATAAGCAACTAATGCAAATCTAAGAAATCATTATCTATATCATTGATTGATATTTTCTACCTGAAGTCTATCTCTCATAAGTATACATCTGTCATTTAAATATACAAAATTATTCTTACTTCATATAGACTAAAGGCTCAGTTTTTATTAGATTATGTGTAAATATGATAATAGAACATTGCTACTTTCTCAATTTTTCAAACACTGAAACAATCAATCCTAATTATGTTTATGATATGACTAGGGTTGCACCTTCTGTGGTTAATGATTTTAAAATACAAATCACTGAAGTAATTTGTCCAAAGGAGTGAATAGGATAGAATAGATGTTCAGCAGAAGACTATTTCAGGATACTGTACTTTACTCTTTATAAAATCATTTCACATACTTCATTCCTATAAGAACTTATAGCAAGAAGTACCAGTTTGCTATGATCTGAATGTTTTGAATCT
>NW_017733358.1:30001-31400 GCF_001890085.2 Hipposideros armiger | reverse complement strand
TGCTTCAGGACCATTTTTGCAAGCACCTTTCTCATGCCAAGATTTTCAGTTAAGATTTTCTTAACTGTTTCTCTATTGATGTTTACTTGGTCTGCTATACTTCTCACAGTCCGCCGATTCAATTCACAGTTCCACAAATTTTTGCAATGGTTTCATCAGTCTGCTCATTACTGGCAGCCCTGACCTCTCTTCATCAGTGATGCGTTCTTTCCCCTCAGAAAATCCTTTAATCCATTTGTACTTTGCCATTTTCTTCATGGCATTATCCCCATAAATTTGGGCTAACATGTCCCTAATTTCACTTCCACTCTTGCCAAGTTTAATAACAAATTTCATGTTTGTTCGTTGCTCTAATTTGAGCTCAGACATTCTCGCAACAGCACACAAAAACACACAACAATAATGAATGCCACTCAGCAAGACACCGCCACACATCTACATAAACACAGCTGTGAGACACTGATATACCAAGGTTATGAAACCTTACTGAGCTGTCTGTACAGTGCTGTTAATGTAAGCACATGGTGGCAAGTTCACGAACTAATTGTCAGACTTTGTATATACACAGAGGGTGTGTACACAGAGGATGTGTATATATACACAGAGGGTGCCAAAAAATGTATACACATTTTAAGAAAGGAAAAAACTGTATTAAAATTATGCTGATGGTAACCACTTTGAGCACCTCTTGTAAGTGCAGAAGTCAAACATTACTTGTATTCATCTTTTGTTATGGGTATATATTGAATATTACAATTTTAGTACAGTTTTTTCCTTCCTTAAAATAAGTATTCCATTTTTTGGTACCCTCGGTATATATATGTTGGTATGGTGAAGACTCATAGGCAGGATAAATAAGGTACAGGAATATAATAATTTGCTCTTGGTACTGAATGCTTGGGGGTGGGAGGCAGTCCTTACTTTACACTGTATATCTTTTTTAAACCTTTTGAATTTTGTATCTTGTGTGTGCATTACCTGTTGAAAATAATATACTGCTATTTCTTTATAAGAATAAAATAATACCTATATTATAGGGTGATTGTGAGTTTAAATGTATAGGTTCAAGTACAAAGTATGTGCTCAGTAAATGATACTAATATGACACACCCCTGAGCTTGGTGATCTACATATGTTATCTTCATTTATCCTCAAAGCAATATAAAATATGCCTAACTATTTCTAATTTAGAGGTGGGAAAACACATTTACAAGCCCCTGTGTTGGTCTTAACTAGTCGTCTAGTATAATTGAAAGTAGAAGTCTTTTATCCTAAGAGTAAGAAATATGTTCAAATAGAAGTTGATAAGAGACCATATATGAATATGGAGCACAAGATGACATCCCTTAATAAAAGGCCAGTACTTACTGTATTTCCCCATGTATAAGACGCACCCTTT
>NW_017733358.1:21516-22650 GCF_001890085.2 Hipposideros armiger | reverse complement strand
TTTACTCTTTTAATAGCAGTATTTTGTGTTTTTATTTCCTTTTGAATGAAGCTGACAAAATGTGACTTCAAAATTTTATTCACTCTAACCTTATTTTCAAACACATGGATAATTTATCTTTAACTTTTTATGATTAAATATGATAGCAGTCCTATAAAGCTTCTAAAATGAATTAAATACTCCAAAATAACATCATACTTTTCTTTGGTTGATCAGATTATTGGTGAGAGTAACTAAAACTTAAAAAAATACCTTCCATGTACTTTTATAACTAGACATAAATATTAAAATTTTATGAACAAGTCTGCTGTTCACTCATTTTTTAAAATACAAAGCCAAGTCATGCTACATTAAGAAATAAATTTAATAAAAATCTGGTTGATTATGGTACTCTTTAATCGCCATAAAGCTGTTCCTTCTCCTCTCCTTCAGCTGACTCTTTTCCAATGATTAATTGTCACTCTGGGATTTTTCAGGATGTTTGTGCACTAATATGGTTCAGCAGGATTGACTAAACAGAACATTAACATGAGCAGCAGTGTGGTAGATTAAAGACTAGAAGTTACATTTAATTTCCTAATCACTGGGAGGGCAATTGGCCCATGTGACCTTTTCTGTTCACAGGTTGCAAATCTAACAACTGTATACAATAAGTTTGACTTAACCCTGAACTTTTGCTTCATGGAAAATTTTAATGTATACAGGTGTGGTGAATTATAATATTGATTTGGTTTTGGTTTCTTTAAGTCTAAAAGTGAAAACATATTATAAAAACAAATGAGGTAATATTTATGAAAATATCTAGAAAAACTTTGAAGGAAATATCTTTTTTCTCTCTTCTTGCCTGTTATGATCACAACATCATGCAGAGCCATCTCCACCATCATCTTTTCCCATGAAATGCCCTGACAGCTCTAACTGTGGTTTAATTAATGGTTGTATTTTCAGAGTTCCTGTGCCACATTGTGCCATCTCCTTATGTCATGTACAGGCAGTTCGTGAGTTATGATGTTCAACTTACAATTTTTTAACCTTATGATGGCATGGAAACAATACACATTTAATAGAAATCTTGCTTTGAATTTTTTTATTATTAGTTTCAGGTGTACAAAACAATACAATAGTTATGCTTTT
>NW_017733358.1:16560-17456 GCF_001890085.2 Hipposideros armiger | reverse complement strand
CTGTGTTGCCAGCAATTTTTGGATATTGTGTTTTGTGTTTTGTTTCCCATCATGTCTTCAAAACACCCATCTGTGTCTCTTGCTTCTGGTGACAAGAAGAAGATGAAACCAATTATTCAAAACAAAACTCAAGATAATTTCTCAACTACAAGCTAATGTAAATGTTCCGAGAGGGTTTAAGATAAGCTAGGCTAAGCTATCGTGTTTGGTAGGTTAGGTGTATTAAAAGCATTTTTGACTTATGATATTTTCAGCTTATGAGGGTTTATCTGGGATGTAACCCCATAGTAAGCTGAGGCACATCTGCATGCAATTATATTTTAATGAGCATGCTAGATCTTCCTGCTTAAGAATATCCCTGGTCCATAGCAAATTACCTGCCATGCAAAAAATAACATTTGGAAAAGTCAACATTTTTCAGCACTTTTTTTTTTTTTACTTATGCTTTTGATGTATCATTGTAATCTTCATAATAGCCTTTTAGAAGTTTAGAAAAGCTAAGTCACAGTAAGGATCAGTGCAGTAATTATTCAGTAAAAACTAAAGTGATTTAAATACACATCTGTCTTATTCCAAAGGCTAATTTTTCTCCAGTATAGGATGTGGCTGTACTCATGAATGACAAATAGTGCTGAAATTTTAGTTTGTGTTAAGTGGTTCTAAAAATCCCCAACAAGGAAAATATTTGAACAAATAATGAAACAAACAAATGAAACAGGGTGTATATGAGCATAATAATATTGGCTGCTATAACAAATAACCCCCAAACTCAGTGGCTGCCAATAAGTAGCTTTGTTGCTAACTCACATGGGTAGTCCACAGGGCTTCCAAGTTGTTGTTTCTGGTGATGGGCAATGAAAGGGTTATACTCTTTACAGTTATTTGGTAGTCTGTGC
>NW_017733358.1:14855-16260 GCF_001890085.2 Hipposideros armiger | reverse complement strand
AGTGGAACTTGGGGGAAACCAAGTCATAAAGAAGAAATTTTGGAAAAGTAACAGCAGCTCTACAAGATAGAGAATGCAGATTATAGAATTCAAATTTCAGTTATGTATAACTGTTCCTTCCCCAGAGTGCATATTAAAAGGAAAAACATTGTCTCAATTTAACATATAGATGTTGTAGAGATCTGAAATATGTAAATACAGAATATGATGGAAATATACAGTGTCTGAATTAATATTAAAGATACTTTACAAGGATGGAATAATTTACTCTTGTGATCAGCAATACATGTAAGAAATGCCATCATAATTCTAGTTTTCAAGAATTAGATTTGCTGAGTATGTCCTTTTTCTGTTTTTGAAGTGTGTGTATCAGATGCATAAAATTGCAAACCACCTAAAATTTTTTGAGCATTATTTGTTATGTCAAGCCACAGTTTAAGTATAACATATTCTAAGACCAGCAGAATACATCATAGACACAAGGAAAAATGTATTTGGAAGGCAATTTATAACTGACATGAGGGTAATAGTGAGTGAGAGAGTTGGCATTAAAAATGTTTTCAGAGATTCTGAGCAATGAGATAAATGTTTCATACAAGATCAGTAAAGCATTGAGTCAAATTATCTTTCTGTGAGGAAAATAGTCTTAAAATTAAGATTAGTTATTTTAAATTGTTTGTCTAGACAGCTTTGGAAAACATATTTATCTCATATTTTATTATCCTGTTGATGGGTATTTTTATAACTGCTGAAAAATAGATCTATCTTAAAATGGATATGAGGATAAGTTAACATTAACAACTTATTGTTCATTAAGTCTTATACTAGAGCTATTTCCCATGTTTTCATTCAATCCACAGAGTAAATATTATTATTATATTTAATATTAATATTATAAATCTGAGGATCCAGGTTTTGTGCAATTTAAAATTTATGCAATTTGTGTAGCCATGTATTTTGTAATATATATATATATATATATATATATTATGCAGGAAGTATGTCATTATATATATATATGTATATATATATATATATGTATGCAGGAAGATGTCATTCAAGTGAGTTAAAGATTAACCTTCTAATAGCATCATGGTAAAATGGAGTCTGTGGTAGAGACGAGAAAACTTAGTTTAGAAAAGTTAAGTAAATTTCATAGTAGTAAGTGGTAAAGCTCACATTCAAATCCACATACTTCTGAATCTATAGACCATGATTTTTCAATTCAAAGTGTGAGTCACTAGAAAATTGATCAAAAAAAATAAGTAATGTGCATCAACCCTCGTAGATCAAAGACAGTTTTCAATTTGCCATTCCCTTTAGCCCCTGGACATAAATAGTTTGCTTGGCTTGTACAGAAACCCATATAAGTAGTTTTTCTCTCTCTCTTTTTATTCTTAGAGAA
>NW_017733358.1:10952-12672 GCF_001890085.2 Hipposideros armiger | reverse complement strand
CATAAAAGACTTAAATGTAAGATGTAAAACCATCAAATTACTAGAAGACAATATAGGAAGTAAACTCTCAGACATTACCCTCTGTAATATTTTACTAATATATCTCCTTAGAAAGGGAAACAAATGAAAAAATAAACAAATGGACTACATCAAACTGAAAAGTTTTGCACAGCAAAGGAAACCATCAACAAAAGAAAAAGACAGCCTACTGAATGGGAGAAGATATTGACAGCCTACTGAATGGGAGAAGATATTTGCCAATTATAAGAAGTTAATATCCAAAATTTATATTTATATTAAAAAAACTCATACAAATCAACACACACACACACACACACACTATCCAATAAAAAATGGGCAGAGGTCCTGAATAGACATTTCTCCAAAGAAGACAGATGGCTAGTAGACATATGAAAAGATGCTCAATGTCACCAATCATCAGAGAAATGCAAATAAAAACCACAATGAGATATCACCTCACACTACCAGAAGGGCTATCATCAATAAATCAACAAACATCAAGTGTTGGAAAGCATGTGGAGAAAAGGGAAACCTTGTGCACTGTTGGTGGCATTGCAAATTGGTGTAAACACTATGGAAAATAGTTTGGAGATTCCTCAAAAAATTAAAGAAACTACCTTATGACCCAGAAATTCTACTCTTCAATATTTACCCAAAGAAATTCAAAACATTAATTTAAAAAACTGTGTATTCACCCCTATGTTTACTGCAGCACTATTTACAATAGCCAAGATATGGAAACAACCAAAGTGTCCATCAATACACAACTGGATAAAGAAACTGTGGTACATTTACACAATGGAGTATTACTCTGCCATAAAAAAGAATGAAATTTTGCCATTTGCAACAACATGGATGGACCTAGAGGTTATTATGCTAAGTAAAATANCTGCATATAGAGATAGAAATGTAACAAAATTTTAAGTGTGTCAAAATGGTAATAAAACCTATACAATCACAAAAATATGAGTTATCAAAATGCTTTTTGTTGCACCTTTAATATTTAAGGAAAAAATCCTGATTGTGAACATAAAAAAAAATGATTCACTATAAAAGTATTTGTTACAAAAATATTCAAATTTCAAAGAAAATTAAGTCTTTTATATTTATTTCCACACCATCTCCAATTCCTTGTCATCCATGTATGCTTTATTTTATATACTCAAATATTCTATCCTTATATGCATTTATACTCAAGGTATAAAATATTGTATAAATATGTCTCCATTTTCTTAAACCTTTATTCCAGTTTTGAATAATTTAATCAACATTGCCTTCTGATATTCTTTCCTTCCTTGTTTTCTGGTATTTTACTAATCTTGTTCTCAAATACTTACCTGATTGCATTTAAAGGACACACATTTACTTCATGCCCCCTTTACCTAAATATGGGTAACTCCAATTCTTTGTTCTTATCCTGGAAAACCCTCTTCCCCTTAGGCGTATTACTTTTATTTTAGCTATTGTTTTATACAGATGACTCTTGGAGTTCTTTTCTCTGAAACTTTATGGTCTAAATTTCTCTGTAATTAATTGATCAAAACATTTATTCATTCAAAATATTTTATTGAGAACTTGCTACATGCCTTACAATATTTGAAGTACATAGACAAAACAATAAAAATTTGATTTCATGAGTGTATGCTCTGGTTTTAATTACTGATATGTGCTAAGAAACAGAAAGAGGCAGGATGAAGAC
>NW_017733358.1:8455-9487 GCF_001890085.2 Hipposideros armiger | reverse complement strand
AAGAGAGCACATTATTCTAAACTTCCCATTTTGCACTATGAATAACTGCCTCTTCAATCTACATCTCTCCCAAATCCAATTCTGCTGGATTGATGCACATATCAGTTTCAACTCACACATGAAAAACGTCTACAAATTGTGTTTATAACCAACCTCCTAAAGCACTCCTTACTTAATTCCTTATTCTTGAAAAATTTATTAATTTATTTAATTATATACATCATGGTAGATATGGTTCTTGGCCTTGCAGCAAAGAAATAGCCTCATATCTTTTCTTACAAAACATGATTTTAATTACGGATGCTACACTTCTTCCTATAGCAGAATAAGAATTTCAATTACATGGTCAACTCCTTCCTCTAATTAGTCTTTCAAGGCACATGTTTCATTCTCTATCAACCACTAAATCCTGATGATTCTTTCTTTAAAATATTTTTTTAAATCACTCCTTTTCTTACATTATTATTTTGATTGCCTCATTTTTTGGCGTTAAGGTTCACAACAACAAAAAATATATTCTGTTCTAGCTGCTTTGTTACAGGACATCCTGCCTCCATTTTCACTTTTCTTTAATACCCACATGCTATCACGATATTCTACATGGTTTAAATATTTATTCACCTAACTCTCACAGTAACAGAATGAAATACATACCACTCTTTTATAATTATGCTGTTTGTCTGAATTTAAACAAGTAAGAAATTGTATAGTCAGGATTTAACCAACCTCAGGCTGTCCATCTCTAATGTCTATGCTTTCCGCCATTTCCTATGCCCAAGATATATATTTCTATTATCATTTTTTTAAACTCCAGGTATAAAAGAGGTAACTAAAAAATAGAAGAGAAATGTAAATCTTATCTCCACACAGGCTATTTCTATTGGAATATCATGACATTGCCATGCCAACAATTGTGTCTCCTCCAAGAGCTGCTTGCTCTTCCTGCAGCCCCCACCAGGTTTTGAGACACCCTGTTTATAGATGGTGATTGTTATTGCTTCAGCTCTCCCCTTGCCTATCCTTCAGTCTCAC
>NW_017733358.1:0-1340 GCF_001890085.2 Hipposideros armiger | reverse complement strand
CAGCCATCAACACTGCAGCTTTCTGCATTCACTCCACTTCTTCCTGGGACTTACCTCATGTATTTCTCTTCTATCAATAATCACAGCCCTGTGTTTTCCACTGCAGCTTCCCCAAAATAGTAATTTTATATTTATTGTCCATTTTTGTATACTTATCACGGGAGTGAAATCTGATACAAACTATTGTATCATGTACCCAACCTGAATGCAAATTGCCAATTGAAAATTGTGTTTGTTCCAGGTGTTGCTATCTTCTAAAAGAATGGATTATTGGGCTTTGCTTGGTATCTAGACGGGTCTGATTGCCTTAATCCAATTAGCTACTGGGCTGAATTTTGTCTGGGTTTTAGTTTGTCAAGCTCACCCCACATCTCCACATCTGGCTTATACCTTTGTCTGGAACATAACCCTACAAATATTTTTTGTACAATAGCTTGCTGAGTTCACCAGAGCTCCTTCTGCAAATAGGATCTCAACTCTAATCATTTTCTATTCAGCACAGTAAGCCTTCTGAAAGGAATTTTAAAGTATTTATTCAAGAGCTAGGAGAAACTGACAAATTAACAGAGCAAAAAAAAAATTTTTACTGAGAATCTAGCATTTAAAATGTGTTTAAATGGTGCTCTGCTTGGAGACCAGATGTACCTTGAATTGTTAAAGCTCTAATGTTTGAGTGTGTTCATAAAGACAAAAACATTTTTCTAGCAGAACAAAAATATCAGCTAAATTGGAGTAAAGAAAAACAAAACAAAACACCACTTTGGGCTTCAGTGAAAGACCCCTCCCTGATCTCAACTGAGTGCCCTAATGAATTTCCACAGATATGATTAAATGAATGCACTTACTGGAGCCAATTAAGCTATGTAGTTGGAGACATACATCTCAAAGGCTGCTGAAACCCAGTCACTCTTTTTCTTGGTTCCTGGGGGTAATCTCATGGTACAAAGTTTCACTTTGGCTAAAAATTACGTTTTTGTGAATTTGGAAAACAAAAGTCATCCTGCTTATTTGTTGAGAAAATAAAAATTTTAATGACCTCCATACAAAAATAATTAATAGATTAAATTCATTTTTACTGAGTTAGTCTATACAAACTAAAAAAACATTAATTTAAAATAGGCTACATTTTTTTTAAAAAAATAGGAAGAGGCAAATTGAACTTTGAATGCTTTAAATGCACTGCCTTTTTAAGAAGAGCCTTTCTTAAAATCCTGCCATTTTAGACGACATGGATGAATCTGAAGGACATAATGCTAAGTACAATAAGCCAGACATGAAAGACAAATAGCCTCACTTATCAGTGAAATCTCAAATAGTTAACTTACTGAAGCAGAGAGGAG
>NW_017733357.1:35676-37393 GCF_001890085.2 Hipposideros armiger | reverse complement strand
AAAAAAAAAGAGAGGAAATAATGAGGATCAGAGCAGAAATAAATGCAGACTATAAAGACAATAGAAAAGATTAATGAAACTAAGAGCTGGTTCCTTGAAAAGATAAAGTAAATTGACAAACCTTTAGCTATATATACTCACCAAAAAAAAGAGAAAGGACTCAAATTAATAAAATCAGAACTGAAAGAGAAACGTTACAACTGAATCCACAGAAATACAAAGGGTCATAAGAGACTACTATGAACAATTAAATATCAATAAAATTGACAACCTAGAAGAATTGGATAAATTCTTAGAAACATACAACCTACCAAATACTCAATCATGAAGACAGAAAATCTGAAAAGACTGATTCTTGCAAGGAGATTGAATCAGTGATTTAAAAAAACCCTCCCAATAAACAAAAATTTATGACAAGATGACACTGGTGAATTCTACCAAACATTTAAGAAAGAAATAATACCAATCCTTCTCAAACTCTCCCAAAAATTAGAAGAGAAAGGAACAATTCCAAATTCATTTTATGAACCTGCACTACCCTGATATCAAAATAAGACAAGGATACCATAAGAAAAGAAAATTGAGGACAACATCCCTGATGAACATAGATGCGAAAATCTTCAACAAAATATTAGTAAACAAAATTCAACCATATGATACAAGGATCATAAAATGTGAAAAAGTGACATGTTATTATGGGGATACAAGCATGATTTAACATCTGTAAATCAGCCAATGTGATAAACCACATTTACAAAATAAAGGATAAAAATTACATGATAATCTCAATAGATACAGTAAGAGCATCAGATAAAATTCAACATACATTCAAGGTAAAAACTCTTAACACTGTGGTAATAGAAGGAATATACCTCAACATTATAAAAGCCATGTATGACAAGTCTACAGCCAACATCTTCTCAACAGAGAAAAAATAAACCATAAAATGAATAGAAGAAAACATAAGCAGCAAGCTCTTTGACACAGATCTTAGCAATTATTTTTTTTAATCTGACACCAAACACAAAAGCAACAAAAGCATAAACAAGAAGGACTACATCAAACTAAAAAGCTTCTGCACAGCAAAGAAAACAATAAAAAATGAAAAGGCAGATACTAAATGAAAGAAAATATTTGCACATCATATATTGGATAAGGGGCTAATATCCAAAATATATTAAAGAACATTTATGTACCTGCAGCAAAAGCAACAACAACAAATCAGACAATTTGATTTAAAAATGGGCAGAAAATCTGTCTAGTTTTTCAAAGAAGACATACAGATGGCCAACAGGTAGGTACAAGAAAAGATGCTCAACATTACCAGCCATCAGAGAAATGCAGATCAAAACCACAATAAGATATCACCTCAGACCTGCTAGCATGGCTATTATGAACAAAACCAGAACTAACAAGTGTTGGTGAGGATGTGAAGAAAAGGAAACCCTTGTGCACTGTTAATGGGATTGTAAATTAGCGCAACTATAGAAAATAGTATTGAGTGTTCTCAAAAAATTTAAACTAGAACTAGAATAGGATCCAGCAATTCACTTCTGGGAAAATGAAAACAGAAATTCAAAGCGATATCTGCACCCCCATATTCAGGGCAGCATTATTTGCAATCACCAAGATATGGAAACAGCCTAAGTGTCCATTGGTGAACTAAGTAAAGAAAATTTGGTATACACACACACACACACACACACACACACACACA
>NW_017733357.1:31833-33128 GCF_001890085.2 Hipposideros armiger | reverse complement strand
TGAAATATAAACATTAAGTATCTATTATGTTTTACTTCAGGATTTTTTCCCTTCCATATCACAACTATCTGAAGAAATATTTTTAGATGTAGAAAACAATAAAATGAAGGGGATAAACATTTCAACCTGGCATCCATGGATTTATTCTTTCTAGCTAAGAATAGTAATAGAAATTGGCAATTACTCTTTATGTATTTCCCACATTAAGTGGTAAATTAGGCAGTTACACCAATAAGCTGGTTGAGGTTTGTGTAATAAAGAATTTGACTAACCTTGGTCTCTAGAACCTGGGAGGTAGCTTCTAAATTCTTGGAATTTTCCTAATAATTGGGATGTTTGTGTTATTCAAGGTTGACCCCTCAGATGACACTTGATAGTTTATGCTAATAAAGTGACTTACGGTATGTCACTGGATAGTTTATGTTAACAAGATGACTCAAAATAGGGGCTGGCCATACCAGAAAGATCTGCCATGTCATTAAAGTGTTGGAACTTTCAGCCATGTGATATCAGCCCAATCTTCATAGTGAGGAAGGCAGCTAGCAATTGAGTACAACCACAATTTGTACAACGATGATTTGCTCAATCATGCTTTCATAATGAAACCCCAGTGGAAACTCTGGACATTGAAGCTCAGGTGAGCTTCCTGATCAGCCATACTCTCTGATTAGTGCCTCATTTTGATGCTGGGAGAGTAACGTGTTCCTGAGGATGACAGAGCTTCACACTGGAGCCCTGCCAGACCTTGCTCTACACCTCTCTCCATTTAGCTGATTCCAATTTGTAATCTTTTGTTATTATGAAACTGTAATCATAAGTATAGTGCTTACTTGAGTTCTGTGAGTCATTCTAGTGAATTTTCAAACTTGAGAGTGGTTGTGACAACACCCAAATATATAACCAGCTGGTCTGAAATAAGAGTGGCCCCAGGAATCCCTGAACTTGTGACTAATGTCTGAATGGAGGCCATTCTTGTAGAGGAATAAGCCCTTAACCTTGACTCATTTTATGGCTCACATCTCAAATATCCATTTTGGGGATGCTCCTCTGGTTTCAGGCACAAAACTAATTTCTGACAAATACCTTCCCTAGACATTCAGGGGTAAATATTCCAGGAAACCAAATGCATGCCTCAAACACTAATGCAAGTAATCAGCTGTGCACTGTGCTGAGCATTTACTCCATAACTTACACTTGAAGGAGTTTTTGTCACTGATGGTAAAAACTTAATGATTGCTTTTTGAATATCACAAATTAAGTACACATAA
This sequence comes from Hipposideros armiger, assembly GCF_001890085.2. NCBI lineage: Eukaryota > Metazoa > Chordata > Mammalia > Chiroptera > Hipposideridae > Hipposideros > Hipposideros armiger. The sequence continues at coordinate 31,860 of NW_017733357.1, read as the reverse complement.
CCTGTCAAAAGATATAATCTTTTTGCC
>NW_017733357.1:28167-29003 GCF_001890085.2 Hipposideros armiger | reverse complement strand
TTTCCCCTTACTTATATATGTGTTCATACACAGTTATTTGTTTTGTTACAAAAATGTGTACACATTATACAACTTGCTTTTTAAAAAATCTTACCAACACACTGTGGAAATCATCGAAATCTCTATCTATCTTATCTATCTACCTATCTACCTATCTATCTATATATCTATCACCCTTGTTCCTTTTATATTTACATTTTATTCCATAATGCAGATGTGCCATAATTTATTTAATAATTGTCTGTTACAAGTATACGTTTCAGATGTGTCGATTCTTCGCTCCTTAAATATGTCTGTGCATGTATGTTTAAAAATACTTTTTTCATTAGTATATGACTGTACTCATTTTAATGCACATTTTTATAGGTAATATTTTTTATGTTTCTTGTCCAAAATATGTAAATTACCTATTAAATATAAAAAATCATAATTTCAATAATTGTCAGACCAATGACATCTTACTAATTGAATTAAGAAACAACCTGAAGAATTTTGCTTCCTTGTAGGATGTAGAAATCCATAAAAGAGATCCAGCGATCCCACTTCTGAGAATAAAACCAAAGGAAACAAAAACACTATGTTGAAGAGATACCTGCACCCCCATATTCATAGCAACATTATTTACAGTAGCCAAGGCATGGAAACAATCTAAGTGTCCATCAACACATGAATAAATAAAGAAGTTATATATATGAATATTATTCAGCCACAAAAAATGAGGAAATACTGCCAATTTTGACAACATAGAAGGATTCTGATGGCCTTATGCTAAATAAAATAAAAAATACAAATACTGTATGATCTCACATACATGTGGACTATAAACAAACAAACAA
>NW_017733357.1:9468-28062 GCF_001890085.2 Hipposideros armiger | reverse complement strand
CATGAAAAAAATTTTTTGTTTTTGTTTCATTTTGTATCTATATGAAATAATGGATGTTAACTAAGCTTACTGTGATAATCATTCCACAATGAATGTAAATCAAATCATTATGCTGTACACCTTACACTTACATAGTGCTGTATGTCAATTATATCTTAACAAAACTGGGAACACATATTTTTAAAAGACAAAGAAAAAAAAGAAATTCACAAAAAAATTACTCTGACACTAACAAGAAAAGTCAGTTAACTTAAAAATTAAAGTTATTTTGGTTTCCATCAAAAAGCAGATTATCAAACAATGAGGTATACTGAATTTCAAGTGATAATGATCTCCCCTAGGGAAAGACAAGACACAGGAACTGTTTTGCCCAAGGACAAGTACATGAAGAAAAGGTTGCATGCATAAAAACATGTAAACAGAAAACACGTCAGATTTTAATGAATTTTTAGAGACTATGTGTGAATTAGCATGAGACAGTTTAGATTTCCTGAAATCCTTAGTAAAAAGGGGAGATTTTTTTTTTTTTTACTACTCACTAGCTATTTTGCAAGAGCCTCAACTTGTGCTTACAGAACAGGGCAGGAAACCTGAGGTGGCACACATGTGCAGGAGATGATGGGATGCTGTTAACAGGCAGATATGAAACCTGGTACCTTCTCTTATAGAAATTCACAGTTGTCAACCATTGGAGGAACGGCAAAACACACTCCTCAAGCCTGATCCCAAGCCAAGTTGCCCCTGTGGTTGGGTAGGAATAAAAGTAGTCTCACACTAAGGGGGTGGCAGGAAACCCACTTGATCTCATGATCCTAAATTGCTACAAGGCCAAAGACTGCTCTGGGGAAAGGGTAAGAAAGATGCTCTACTCAGGACTTCCAACTACTACAAGGATACCACAGATAGGGGAGGGATGGAAATGTTGAAAAATGACCGCTAAGGTTCAAGAGTACAGGTCATGACTAAGACTGAGATTTTATGAAAAAAACTGAGAACCATGAGCCTTGCACTGAGTCTGAATCAAGAGTAGTCTGGGACTAGAGTAGGGGTAGAGGTATAGAGAGAAACTGGTGCATAGAATAGTCACACTGGGTCTCCAGGAATCTCAGAGCAAGTCAAAAGCACTGAGAAAAGACAAGCCACAGAATGAGATAAAATAGTTACAAAACATGTTATTAGATAAATGAATTGAATCCACAGTATACAGTGAATTCTTAAATTTCAACAATTAGAAAAAACAACCCAATTAAAAAATGGGCAAAACTTCTGAACAGATAACTCATAAAAGAAGATATACAGATGGTAAATAAGCATATGAAAAGATGCCCAGTATCATTTAGCATTGGTAATTGCAAAATAAAACAGTGAGATACCACATTTACTAGAATGTTTTAAATCTAAAAAATGGACATCATTAAGTGCTGATGAATACACTCAGCAAGAAGAATTCTTATTCAGCATTGGTGGTCATGCAAAATGGTACAACAATTTTGAAATAGTGTGGTAGGCGGTTCTTACAAAGTTAAATATAGTTTTATTATATGATCCAACAATAGTGTTTTAGGTATTTACTGAGCTGATTTGAAAAGTTATGGCCATACCAAAACCTACATGCAAACATTTATAGCAGCTTTGTTCGTAATTGCCAAAAATTGGAAGCAGGCAAAAGCTCTTCAATGTGTGAATGAATAGACAAATTGCATCCATATGATGGAATATTATTCAGCAATAAAAGCATATGAGCTGTCAAAGCATGAAAAGACATAGGTTAACTTTAAATGCATATTGGTAAGAGAAAGAAGCCAGTTTGAAAAGGCTACCCACACTGTAGGATTCAAATTATATGACATTCTGGAAAAGGCAAAGCAAAGAGAAAATAAAAAAGATCTATGGCTGCTGGGGGTTTGGAAGAGTGAATATGAGTTGAACACACGAAGCACAGCAGAACTTTTATGTTAGGCTGGTGAAACTATTTTGTATGACACTTTAATAGTGGATACTTTACATGAATTTATCAAGACCCACAGAACTTCACAGCACAAAGAATAAACTTTGATGTAAAAATTTTAAAAAGTATTTATGTTTTTTTGTTTGTTTTGTTTGTTTTTTAGCTGAGCCATCCTGCCACCTGTTGGCAGCTCAGCAGCTGCTCAGCTCAGGCCGGGACTCGAACCACTATTGCTCAGAGCTCAAACTCTTGAGAGAGCTCTTAACCAACTGAGCCACTAGGCCAGCCCTAGAAAAGTATTTAGAACTCATGGGACCTTAGGGAGAAATGCAAATGGTGAAAATGTATAAAACAAATACACTGAAGGGAATGAGGGAATGATGGGAGAAGATGTTGTGCTAGGTAGCTTTGGAAATGATTGAAATCTATATATTTCATTGAAAAAAAAAACTTCACATAAGCAATGTACACTGGTTGATAAACATCTGTCACATGGTGGTAGAGGTTAATAATTCTGAAAATGCTATAGGTGGATATTGGAAATGAACAACTAAATAAATGGATGGTAGCTGATAGGAGCCAGATTTCTCATTGTTGGCATGGGGATTTACAAATGAACCAAAGGAGGAGGCTAGAGTGATCTATGTGGTAATGGATCAGACTTGGGGACATTAGTATGAATTCATGTTTACTTTCATATAATTACAGATGGTTACATGGAGAAATATTTATAGATATGCATTTATACATGGGTTACCAGACATACACATTTCCTTGCTCTGTAACACCTAGAAACAATGTGCTCACCCAATTCCCGGACCTTATTTTCCAATACCATTCCCCAATAAAAGGGATGAAAACTCTTTGGATAAATGTCTAATTCTAGGCTTTGGACAGGAAATATAACAGATGAGCTGCAAACATTAGTGCCAGAAATTAAGGAGGTGCTCAACACACACACACACACACACAGGCATAGGCACATGCACACACGCATACAGTAGTGGCATGTCAAAGGGACACAGGAGCCAATTGAAAGAGTTCCCAGTGGCCCCAGCTGGAACACTTTGTGGAAAACAAACAAACAAAAAAGTGTTGGTTGTAATTCAAAGTGTAAAATAAATATCAATGAGTGCATACTTATAAAATATAACTCACTACCCTTTAACTGTAGGCTGAATATAGTACTTCCTTCAAAAGAATACAGTATGGAAAGGGGGTGGTAATTTTACATTTAAAAAACTTGACAAAGGCTATATCACCCCAGTGATAAGGTCAATAACAACATTCACATATCATGTTGATAGTATATACCATTAATATATGGTCAAAGTGGCATTTTATATTTATGATCTTCCTCCCAAAAATGCATAAGAAGAGCAAATTCCAATAAAGGGACATCCTCCAAAATACCTGATCAGTTCTCCTTAAAACTTTCAAGAATATTAAAAGTAGATAGAGTCCGAGAAACTCTCCCTTCTATATCAACTAAATGTAATATGACTTTGGATGGGATCCCAGAACAAAAACAACAACAAAAAAAGCATTAAAAACTAAGAAAATCTGAATAAACTATGAACTTTTATTACTACTAATGATATTGGCTCATTAATTGTAGCGAATGGACCATACTAATATAAGATGTTAATAATAAAGGGAAATAGGATGTAGGATACATGGGACTGCACTGTAGTTATTTTTTTCTGTAACCTTAAAACAGTTATAAAAAATAAGTTTATTTTATGCTAGGTACAAAAACACAATGAAAATACTAAGTGGATACCCAGGGTAGACAGAGAATTTGTGAAGCTCTAGTCTTCCTGATGGGAATCTGGCCACACCATCAGAACTTGAACAGAGTAAGTTTTGAGAAAAAGGAGATGGAAGAACCCACCAAGTCAGGCCTCCCTCCCCTGGGCAACACTGCAAGGGGTTAGGCTTTCAGTGGCATCAGAGGTGACCTCCCCAGCAGAGGAGGTGGAAAATAAAAGCGGTGAGTGACCACCCAACTTCCCTAATTGTTCAGGTAACAGTTGGCAAGATCAGTTTCTCTTCAGCAGCACCCTGATTTCTGAGGAGGGATCTCTGTGACTGGAGTGAGGGAGAAGTCAGGGAAGAAGACAGACAAGAATATCAAAGGGCACTGAAGGAAAAGTTTTCTTGCTGTTTGCTTTTGAATTTCAGCAGGAAGTCAACCCATGGATCTCTGGGAGTGCCCACTCAAGGATTCCCCTACTGGGCCTTGGTCACCCCAAGAGCCCTATGTGCTAAGCCCATGCCTCCCCATCCTCTGCTGCCAGCTCCTGTGCACTGCCCAAGTGTAAAACAGAAGAGCTACCTCCAATAAGAGAAATCACAAATTTGAGCTATACAAGTAGCACAACCTCCTGGAATAGAAAAGGAAAGATTTTAATTATCAGCCTGTTGAAATGTAAGAAGAAGAAAAACATTAGCTCTGGAAGGTGCCTGCTACTTCAGATGTGAAAGCAGAAGCACATACTGTCAAAAACTATAAAAAAATCAAGAAAATATGGTATCACAAAATAGAAAGTGATAATTCTCCAACAACCAAACTCAAAGGCAGAGAATACTATAACCTAACTGACAAAGAATTCAAAATAGCTGTTATAAAGAAATTCAAAGAGCCACAAGAATATTCTTAAAGACAATTCAACGAACTCAGGAATAAAATTAATGAACAAAAGGAGTTCATTACTAAAGAGATTAAAATTATACAAATAACCAAATAGGAGCCAAAGAATTTAATGAATGAGATGAAGAATGCAATAAACAGCATAGGTTAACAGGACAGACCAAATGAAATAAAGAATAAAAGATTTGGAGGGCAGGAATATAGAAATAATTCCGTGAAAAAAATAAAGAAGATTTTTTTAAAATGAAGAAACCCTACAAGAGCTATCAAAATCAATAAGAGAGGTAAATATAAGAATAATCTGTATAACAGAAAAAGAAGAGAGAAATAAAGGGGCAGAGCTTACTTAAATAAATAATAGCTGAGAACTTCCCAAACCTGGGAAAATTAAACATACAAGTCCACAAAGTCCACAAATCCACAAAGCTAACACAACAGCCATTATCTCAATGCAAAAAGACCTTGCCCAAGACACATTATAATGAAACTTACAAGAATGAATGATAAAGAAAGAATCTTAAAGGCAGCTGGCAGGGGCAGGGTGGGGGTGGAGGGGAAGCAACCAACAAAGAAACCCCATTAGCCGACATGTAGATTTCTCAAAGGAAACTCTACAGGCCAGGAGAGTGGAATGGCATATTCAAAGTGTTGAAAAATAAAAATTTCCAGCTAAGGATGGTTTATCTGGCACAGTTATCCTATAGACATGAAAAAGAAATAAAGGCTTTCCTAGACTAACAAAAACTAAGGGAGATCACCACCACTAGACCTGTCTTCTAAGAAATGCTGAAAGGAATTCTTCAAGCAGGAAAACAACAAACAAACAAACAAACAAAACCAGTAATTAGTGACATAACATATTAAAATACACAACACTCTGGTAAAAGTGAAAAATAAACCATCAGAATTAGAAAACTGTAACTCTGTATTAGAATGGTGTGCTAATCAATTAACTATAGTATAAAAGTTAAAGGAAAAAGCATTAAAAATAACTATAACTACTATAATTTGGTAACAAATTCACAGTATAAAAAGAGATAGTTTGTGACAACAAAAATATAAAAGGAGTAGAGGAAAAAGGGGGAGGCTTTATAGGTGAACAAAGTTGCATCTGCATAAAATGGACTATTTCATTTATGACATGTTTTATGTAAGCCTCATGGTAACCACAGCAAAAATCTAGAGTAGATTTGGGAAACACAAAAAAAGGGGAGACTGAGCAAATCACCATGCAAAACCACCAACAAAGGTAAGCAGAAACAGAGAAAAAAGCACCAATGGAGATACAAAACAAGCAGAAGGCAAACAATAAGATGGCAATAGTAGCTCTTACTTCTCAAGAATCACTCTAACTGTAAATGGACTGAATTCAACAATCAAAATGCACAGAGTGGATGCATGGATATAATAAACAAAGCCCAACTACATGCTGCCTACAGGAGGCTCATTTCAGCTCTCCAGACACACATAGGCTCAAAATAAAGGGATAAAAGAAAATAGTCCATGTAAATGGAAACCAAAAGTAAAGCAGGAGTAGCTCTATTATATCAGACAAAAAGATTTCAAAATAGAGCCGGCCAAGTGGCTCAGTTGGTTAAGAGCTTGCTCAAGAGTGCGAGCTCTGAGCAACAGGGTCACCAGTTCGATTCACGGCCCAAGCTGAGCTGCCGCTGAGCTGCCAACAGGTGGCAGGATGGCTCAGCTAAATAAACAACAACAACACAAAAAAACAAACATGGTAACAGGAGACAAAGAAGGTGATTATATAATGATAAAGGGGTGAATATATTAAGACGATACAGGGCCGGTCGAGTGGTGCATTGGTTAAGAGTTGGTTTGGGAAGCCAGCTCTGAGCAGCAGGGCCCCGATTTGGATCCCACATGAGGGCCAGTGACACTGCGCCCTCTACTGCTAAGATGGTGAACAACAGCTCAACCTGGAGCTGGACTGCCATGAGTCGCTGGCGACATAGGTTGCAGTGGTGCTGCAGTGGACTGCCATAAGCTACCGTGAGTGGCCAGTGGCCGGCAGACAGCGTGAGCGGCCGGCAGCCCCGTGAGCGGCCTTCCAGAAGCCGGCGACTGATCTGCGTCGTCCTGGAAGAGCACAATGATGGTGCCAACTTGGGCCAGTGAAGCAATGTCCTCCACAACTAGACTGAAGAACAAAAGGACAGCAACTTGTCTGTTCCCCTTCCCCCAATTCCCCAGCGCTGTTCCCATCCCCCAATTCCCCAATAAAAATCTTAAAAAAAAAACAAAAAGAAAGAAACTCAAAATGAATCATAGACCTTAACATAAAAACTGGGAAAATTATAAAATTTCTTGAAAACCTAAACCTTTGGATTAGGTAACGATTTCTTAGCTCTGACAGCAAAAGAATTATTTGTATAAAGAAATAATAGTATCTCATCAATATTAAGAACATCTGCTCTTTAAAAGACACTGTTAAGAATGGGAAAAGAAAGTCCAGATTGGGAAAACAAATACCTGATAAAGTACTTGTATCCAGATTAAAACAAAATTCAAAATGCAGTAAGAACATAAACCAACAGAAAATAGGCAAAATATAGGAATATCTACTATACAAAAACAGATATACTAATCACACACACCCACACACAAAGATATTCAACAACATTAGTCACTAGTGAAATAGTGACATGCAAATTAAACCAAAATGAGATACCAATACACACATTTTGGAACATATACAATTAAGATGACAACATAGTGTAGCATCACATTTATATAAGATTATGGAAAATACAAACTAGTCAATAATGACAAAAAGCTGATCAGTGATTATCTTGAGTGAGCTCAGTGGAATGGAGGGATTAGATAGAAACATAAGGATACTTTTCAGTAACAGGTATGTTCATTATCTTTATAATAGTGATGGCTTCATGAGTATACATCTATGTCAAAACTAACCACATTGTATATTTTAAATGTGTGCAGTTTATCATGTCAATTATACCTCAATAAAGTTGAAAAATAGTCATGGCTGTAAAAGGCATGCTGCTGCACTTGTTTATATATATATTATTCTTTATACATAAAAAAACAGAATATGTAATACTGCCCACTCAACTGACTTCTCCCTCTACTAAATACATAAAAATAAATATCACTTTCTTATATTTTTCCATTTCTGTTGCTCACCTGGTATCAAAGTTCATGTGAAAGAGAAATGGTAAATTTCACATTATGGAGTAAAATCTCAGGTAAGAAGTCTTCTAATTATATTGTAGTGACAAAAAGGTAAAGGTAGAAAGCAACAAATGTTAGAGACAAACACACAAAAACTCATAGACACAGACAACAGTTTAGTGATTATCAGAGGGTAAGGGGGGAGGGAATGATAGAAGAGGGAAAGGCAGGGGAGGGTGGATCAAATATATGGTGATGGAAGGAGAACTGACTCTGGGTGGTGAACACACAATGCAAATATAAATTATGTATTACAGAATTCTACAGTTGAAACCTATGTAAATTTACTAATGAATGTCACCCCAATAAATGTAATAAAAAATTATTAGTCTCTATGCTTAAAAGGGTATAGGTAGAAATTATAACTATCTCAATATCTATGCAAGAATTTGAAATAAAACCTTTTACTCCTGAGACACAAATTCTAATCCAAATGAAAAACAGAAAAAAAGAAAAAGAAAATCAGCCCCTTTAAATGCTACAGACAACATCTGTAAACAGATCACAGCTAGAACATGTGAAAAGTAGTATGGCATATATATATTCCATAAGACCCTTACATGTGAAAAACATACATAAGCTGGATAATAAAATTGTTTCACTTCTTAAGTATCATGGTTTAAGGTTTCTTCGCTAAAATAAAAACTGCAGTCTATGAGTAGATTTCCAAAGGGGAAGCTAGAATACTGAACAGGTAAACAAAAGGTTATCATAGTCATCTACTTAAATATTTGCAAAAGCTGTTATATCTGTCATAAAATAATCTTAAGAAAATTTCGAAAGATGAGATTCATTTTTAAAAAAAGTATTTGCAGTATTGATTTACATAATTAATATATACTTTTTTAACTTTACAACTATAGATATGTATTAGTCAAGACACATTTTCACTTTAACAATAAAATTTCATTTTAACAACAAAATAAGGCAACAGAGTTCAAAAATAAAGATATTTACAGAGTTGCAGAAAGCCCATTCTCTTTTCCACTGGCTAAAATCCTAAGCAAGTCTATCTTTCCTTGAAGTAAGAAAAGCAAGACAAATTTATAAACTGAGAACAGCATTACACAAGATAAAGCAACAGTAAGAGGGTTGGCTGACTGGCTCAGTTGGTTAAGAGCACGCTGAAGAGTGCGAGCTCTGTGCAACAGTGGTTTGATGCCTGGCCCGAGCTGAGCTGCCGCTGAGCTGCCAACAGGTGGCAGGATGGCTCAGCTAAAAAAAAAAAAAAAAGTAAGAAAACCACATAACCACTGTAGTGTGTCCTGACCTTCCCACATCATGGCACACGTAGGAAAAGATAATATTTATAATGCACAATGTGGTAAGTTGAGGCTGATTATGGCTAAAGGGAATTCTATAAACTTCACTCTCCTCAGCCTCTACCAGACCAGGCTGAGCTAAGGAATCAGATTTGTGGCACACCCACTGTGTGCTGTGACACTGGGAAGCTCAGTGATAGAGGATGTTAATGCTCATACATAACAGGAGAAATTGGTATGAAAAGAAATATTAAATTTCCCATACCCTACAATTTATCATAAGTATGATTTATTTTCTCTAGGCTTCTCCAACACTTGTGCTCCATATGGTGCTATTTCTCCCAACAGACCTCGTATTTATAAATAATTAGGTTCTTAGAAAGGCAAGATGTATTTTAAAATGTTCTAATTTGAATGTATTTGTTTCCTATTACATGTATTTTACCAGAGGCTTTTGTGTTTTGTGATTAAGGTCAAGATCCCTAATAATTCAATGTAATTACCACAGCAACCATTTAATGTGTGTATTTTCTATAAAAGATGTACCATCACTGTATATCTTTGTTAAAGTAGTTGTAAGTCGGTTAAACAATATAGCACACAATTAATACTGTAAAATCATATATAATATTTATGTCCCTCCATAATTTCTCTTATTTTTAGTATTAGAAATTCGATAGATCTTTTGCTTTGAGAAGCGAAAAGTAAGAGTGATCATGTTTCACTTTTACCTACAAAACCCAAAGAAAGGAAAAATATATACAAAACACAAAGAAAGGAAAAAGCAATGGCTTTTAAGATTTAGGACATCAGTGATACCAGAGAAATGGTAAACAAAAGAAATAATCCCTCTGATTGTCTCAGCTTACTTCCTGGAGAGCAAGTCATGGTCACAGTATAGGGAAGAGGAAACCATAGTATATGGGGGCTCCTTGGTCTCCCTCAGTTGAGCAGATGGATCTGGAAGTCTAGAGACGTGAGGCAGCTAGAATTAATTGAGTAGGGTACCCAGAAGGGGAGAGCAGCAAAGGGAGCATCTTACAAATCTACAGAGCATCAGCACACACAAGTGAAGAAATTACCCAACACCCAGGAAATAACCACCTGAAAATATTATGGGAACAAATGCCCTAGTCAGTTTAGAAAGCCTCATAAATCAGGAGACATAAGTAAATGATTCAGAAGAATTTTGCCTCAGAATTGGAATAAAATTAGCCCTAAATAAACCACTGCTGTAGCTCCATTTAACAAAATTTAAAAACAAGACCCAAAAGGATCAAAATGTTTCCAAGTAATTTAACTGTGTGTCACTACAGAACCCAAATATATTTAAAGGCGTACAAAAATAGCCATCACCGAAGAAGATAAAATTCAGTTTGGCATCCAATAAAAAAAATCCCAGGCATGTAAATAACCAGCAAACCATGACCCATAATGAGAAGAAAAATCAATCAAGCAAATTGAGCCTAATTTATAAGTTGAACTTCAAAACTAGGAGCTTTTACTCTTCCAATAACACTGCTATGAAGATGAAAAACAAGGTACAGACTGTGAAAAACATTTGTATCTGATAAAAACGTGTATCTGATAAAGGACTTTTATTTAGAATATATAAAAACTATCAAAACACACAATAACAACACAAAAATGAGCAAAATATTTAAACTCATAATTTACCAAAGTAGATACCAACTCACAAAGAACCCAAATGAAAAGATGCCCAACAGCATTCGTAATCAAGAAAATGTAAACTAAAACTACAATGAGATAATAGTATGTGCCCATTAGAATTACTAATTTTAAAAGCTTGATCATACCAACGTGTAAGAATTTGAAGAAACTGGAACTCTCAAACATTGTGGAATTAAAATTGGTAACACCACCTTAAAATATTTTCACAGTTTCTTAAGCAGTGAAACATACAGCTGACATACTATCAAGCAATTCCACTTCAAGGTATTTATTCAAAAGAAATGAAAGCAATTATTCACACAAAGATTTGTTTATGAATACCTAGAGCACCTCTATTTATAACTGCCAAAAGCTAGAAAATAATCCAACTGCTCATTAAAGGTAAATGGATGAATTTTGATATAGCCATACAATGAAATACTACTTCCTGATAAAAGAGTATTGATTATTGTGCATTAAACAATGTGGAAGAATCTAAAATTATTATGAGAAAGTAGTAAAACAAACCATATAATGCACATGCTCTATAATTCCATTTATATAAAATTCTAGAAATTCGAATTAATCTATAGTGAAAGAACATACATCGATAGTTGTATCTCGGGGATGGGGAGATACCAAGATGGACTAGAGGGAGTGATTACAAAGGGATGCAAGAAAACTTTTGATGTGTAATATTTCATTCTCTTAATTGTGGTGACAGTCTCACAGGTGCATGAATATGATAAAACTTAAATTATACACTTTATATAACTGTTGTTATTGTATGCCGATTGTTAAAATAAAAAATGGAGATCGGATATGAAAATCCCCTGAGCAGACTAAATTAGTTAAGTCATACAAAGTTTAATATACTTATTTTGCAAGACTAACTAGACCTGACCTGGGTCATTTCTTGCTTATGCTTCTGGAAATCCAAGCAAAACTGCTGTTTTCCACGGTTGATATGAGGCAACCACTGACCAACTCCCTGTCACTTAAGAAAATTCTAATATTATAACCAGTCATTGTGAACAGTAAATGGTTGCTGACTTCTCACTATATAAGCTGCTTTACAGAATACCCCTGAGCCTCATTCCATTTTTGGGTTGAGTGCTTCTGGCTCACAAGCTGTTGTTTTGGTGTGTGCACAATAAAAATTTTCCTAATTACTGCTCGTATGATTAACTGGTTTTACATTGGCTGTTTTTAAAGTTTTGACACAATTAAGCTTCAAATAGCTCTTTAAAACTTTTAAACAATTAAGAAACATTTATTGAAGGATTTTGACTAATATTGCTTTAGGAATTGCATTAAAATGAAAATCATAGTGTCTTCCCTACATTCAAATTCCTGATGAGGTCATGTATGGTTGATGAACTTCAGACGAGAAAACGGCATGCCTGTGTCAACTCCTTCTCGGTTCCTCTTCTCAGATATGCTTCTCTCAGAGAGTACACATTCTGATCCCCCTCTGCTGTGCAGCAAGAGACCTGGATGATTTTCCAAACAAACAATTGTATTTAAAATACATGAATAACCCATATTATTTGCAATAAAATTTGCCTTCATTTATTTTACGAATTTTTTTGAGACCTTACTTTGTGCCAGACATTGTCTCAAGCTCTGTGGATAATAAGAGTCATTAAGAGATCTTTAGGTTTTGCCCTCATGAATATGACATTCTAGTGCAAATATGAGGGGTTGAACTTCTGGATGTAGGACACTACTACTCCTTGTTTCCACCTCCTTTTCCCCTTGCACCCATCTATAAAAAGAAATACTAGTAGAAATAGTAATCTTGCATGCTGTTACTCCCACCAGAGTCCTCCATTTGTACTCTTGCATTGGTGTTTGCTAGTGACAGAACAGTTCTTCTTAAAGTTCAGTGTGAAGCCAGGTCACCTGAAGGGCTCCTTACACATAACTGATGACAGCCATACCTAGTGCTCTGGATTCCATTGGCCTGGTGTGGAGCACAAGAATTTGCATTTCTGATAAGTTCTCAGGTTAAACTAATGCTGCTGGTCATGAAACCACACCTTGAGAACCACTGTGTGAGAGGCAGGCCAGTGGGTGCCAACAGGATTAATGGGGAAAAGATTTAGACTGATACTAGAACTGGCCCTATGTTGACTAGAAATGGCAAGAGTGGGCATCTTTGCCTTGGTTCTGATCTTACAGCTTTCAGTTGTTTACCGGTCAGTATGGTATTAGCTATGGGCTTATCATATATTTTTATTGTGTTGAGCAACTTTTCTTCTATTTCTAGTTTTGCGTTATTATTATTGAGATGTAGTTGACATAAAACACATTATTTTCAGGTGTACAACATAATTCCATATCTGTATATATTGTGGTATGTTCACCACAATAAGCCTAGTTAACATTCATCACCACAGTTAACAATTTTTTTTCTTTTGATGAGAATTTTTAAGATCTACCCTTGTAGCAACTTTCAAATATACAATACAGTAGTATTAACTATAGTCACCATGCTACACATTACCTCCCCATGACTTATTTGTTTTATAACTTGTGTACCTTTTGATCCCCCTAATCCATTTTACCTACCACCCCACCTCTGGCAACACCGAATTCTCTGTATCTATGATTTTGATTTTGTTGTTGGTGGTGGTTTGTTTGTTTTAAGATTCCACATATAAGTGAGATCATATGATATTTGCTTTTCTCTGATTTATTTTACTTACTCTAATGCCCTCAAGATCCATCCATGTTGATGAAAAGGCAAGATTACCTTCTTTTTTCATGGCTGAATAATATTGCATTGTATGCATATGTGTGTGCATATTATATATATATATAATTTCTTAGGTTGTTTTCAATCTCGGCTATTTTAATGATACTGCAATGAACATGGGGGTGCATATATCTTTTCAAAATAGTGCTTTTGTTTTCTTTGGATAAATACTCGGAAGTGGAGTTGTTGGATTATATGGTAGTTTTATTTTTAATTTTTTAAGGAAACCCACACTTTTCCATAGGGCTGCACCAATTTACATTCTTACTAACAGTGCACAAGCGTTCCACAATCTCGCCAAAACTTGTTATTTGTTGTCTTTTTGATAATAGTCATTCTAACAGGTATGAGGTGATATCTCATTGTGGTTTTGATTTGCATTTCTCTGATGACTGGTGACGTTAAGCACCTTTTCAAGTAACTACTGCCATCTGTATTTCTTCTTTGGAAAAATGACTATTCAGGTCCTCTGCTCATTTTGTAATTGAGTTGTTTGTTTTGGTATTGAGATGTATGAGTTCTTTATATATTTTGGCTATTAACCCCTTATCAGACGTATTTCTACCAAAAGTCTCTTCCGGGAAATCTAGGTTTTTACTATCAAGTGCCTCAAAAGATTTCCAGCCTCCACCCATTACTTAATTCAAATCCCCACATATTTAGTTATTTCTGACAGCAGCACCCCACTGTTCAATACCAAAACCATTATTAGCTTCTCAAGGCTGTCATAGGAAAGTACTACAAACCGAGTGGCTTAAAACAACAGAAATTTATTCTGTTGCAGTCCTGGAGGCTAGCAGTTGGAAACCATGGTATCAATAGAGCCATGCTCTGGAAAGAATCCTTCCTTGGCTCTTCCTAGCTTCTGGTGGTGGCCACAATCCTTGCAGTTCCTCAGCTTGCAGTTGTTTCACTATAATCTCTGCTTCTGTTATCACATGGTATTCTCCCTGTGTGTCTCTGCATCCATTTTCCCTCTACTTATTAAAATACCAGTCATACTGGGTTAGTGCTCAGCCTAATGACCTCATGTTAACTTGACCACATCTGCAAATACCCTACTTACAAATAAGGTCACATTCCCAGGTACCATAGTTATGACTTTAACAAATCTTTTGGGGGACACAATCCAACCCATAATACACCAAACCAGCCCAGAATCGCAAGTGAGCTCAACATTCCAGCCATCTAAGACATTTGAGTGGTTTTATAATCCAGTCTTTTCTTTCCTTTTTTTTCCACACTCCTCCCCCTCCCCCCGTTAAGGATTTGTGTGTCCTATAATTTTTTAGTCTTTTCCCTTGCTAGAGATGCAATTCTCTTTTTTTACCACTGGACTTTGTTAACATCCTTTTCCTTTAAAAAGAAAGAATTACCAGACTGGCTGTCCTCCCAGGATTCATATTATATATTGATTAATCAGTATCATTTTTTTTTTCTGCACAACTCAATGCAGCAAAGGATAACACCCCAGAGGAAGCACTGCATGATGCTTCACAAAGGAGAAAAGGGAAGCCCCTTTTGTATGGCAAGGTACATTCTGAATAATATGGGGGGGGCATCTAAGAGAAGTAGGGATCAGCTTTCGACTGGTTGCTATTTCTCAGCTGAGATTAGGAGAAGTAGGGACTGAGTATTGTCATGTGGTGAGGGTGGCTTGGCTATTGGGTATCCCCCATAATAGATGAGTATAAAAATGTGGGTCTGGGGCCATCACTGTTAATTAAGCAGTCATCACTCAAATGGGGGTCTCTAGTTGCAACACAACTTGTCTTTGGGAAAAAACAATGTTTCCTGTTAACTCTACAGCTGGCTTTATCTGTGTCTGTCCTCCCAGACCTATTAATTTCTCCTTTTCAGTCCAGGTTGTTTTTTCCACTTTCTCAGCCTAAAAAGTTGTTTACTCTTTCATGACTAAAATTCTACATGGTCCGGACTGTTGTCCAATATCCCAAAGATCATTGCAATTGTTAGTTTCTTCATAAATCATGCTCCTTTAAGGCTACATTGTCATAGAGGAGTTTTTACTGCTGTTTTTAAATCTCTTCTGCCTTTTATTGTTGTGGGTTTTAAGAGGAGAGTAAGTTAAGAAATGTCATACTCCTCATACTTTACTCATGTGAAGAAATAAATTTAAGATTGCAGCACAATCTTAGTAAATATTTATTCACCACAGGATGAGTTTGATAGGAATGCAACATAACATGATCAGTTAGCAACTGCAGTGAAAAAGTAAACTGTGGAATGGAAAACCTAGTTATTTTGTTGATGTGTCTATGTAATTTCTGATTAACATATAATATTATGTCTATATATAAATAACACCTTTTGGAAAATAATTTGATCATTCAATGAGTGATTGTTACACAATCCCTGTTTTCCCACAAGTAGGAAAATGAATGTTATTCTGTATATTGCTTTGTCTAAGACAATCTCCCTCACTCAAAACTGGAATTTTAAACTGAAATGAATATCAAAAGCTATCAGTTATAAAGGAATGGCAAGGAGATGAATGTAGTTTGTTTGTTTTTTGTTTTTTTTTAGGATTTTTGTGGATCATAAAAATATGAGATGGAAATTGAGTTAATAAAGCACATTTTAAGAACAAAGCAGTGCAATACTTTACTGTTAAATTTTGTAATCACAGCCATTTAATTCAAAAACAGTCTTTAAAACTAAGTAGAAATTATGACTGTCTAGATAAAAATGAATAGTTTTAACAGAGATAAAGAAAATACACACATCCTTAAAAGTATAATAACACTAGTGGTTGCAAACATTTCACTCCATTTATGTTTGGAAAATTCATTTTCTGGTACATGCATACAATAAATATTTTTCAAAATTTAATATGAACTTCTTTGAACTGACATCTTGTTTCTGGGAAATGCTGTCGTTATCCCATATTCTTGCCACAAAAGCAATTACTCTGAGTGCATTTTCAAGTAACAAATATAAAACACTACATGATCACAACATGGTCTGAATGTTCATTCACCAAAATTAAAACAGCAATAGAAACAAGCAAAACACTCCTCTCAATTCAATGAAGTTAAGGCCAGCCTGGGGAAGAGGCTTAGTATGGAAAATGAAAAGAAAATGTGTTTTTTAAAACAGAAGCCCATCTTTTGAAAAGAGTTGAGCTAAACATAAAAAAAAAGAAGACATGACTAATAAGAGAGTGGGTGAGGAGAGAAAGTTATGGAAAGGAATTGTTTTACTTTTAAACTATATATCACCAAGACTCTCATAGACAAAGCATCAGATATAGGACTTGTCATGATTGAATCACTGGGGGGAACTTTTTCAAGCAGTGAGTTCCAAAGTAATTTTTGACAGAATTTTCTTATATCAGCATATAATTTTAACTGGAATCCACAGCTACAGATTTTTTAAAAAATAGAAAATAAAAAATTCTTAGGGATTTAAAGAATTCTGAGAATTTGTAAAGCCCTAGAAATTAAAAATCTGATGGAATATAGTTTAAGTATCTTTCAAATAATTTTAATTGTAAAAAATTATTTTCCACTTTCAAACTATTTTAGTTATTTTGTTACCAATATTTAAAATAAATCAATGTTGAATATCGTAGAGGAAATAAGTGTCTATTGGAAGAAAATTAGAAAGGTCCCATTGTACCACTGAGATCAACAAAACATTGTTACATTTATTTTTCCTATCATAAAAAGAAACATTAAACTTCCTGTTTAAAACATATAATCTTTTCATTTTATAACTTACATTTTAATGCATTTTCAGTTCAGTTCTGTAAATTTTCAGTGAGAGGCCTGCCTTTTCTGAAACTGCAAAGTTGAGCACCAAGGCATATATGGGGCTGTCGAAAAAGTCATGAAGTATTTTTTCTATGTTTTTCATTGCAAAATGCGTCATAACTTTTCCGACAACCCAATATATGACTAGAAATTGCACAAGTCATGCTCTCTGGTGAAGGAAGCTATATCTCTAGGCCTTTAATTGAAATCTGGTACAATTTTCCCCTCCAAAGAATGAGAATCCACTCTGGTTTTCTAAACTGAAAATAAAGTATACTAACAGAGGACAGCTAATCTCAAGAAAATGGTAATTATTTCAAATTATTTCTTTTCCCCAAACCCTTATTCTGTCTCCTTATTACGAGGCCTTTACCTTCAGTCTGTCAGGCAAGAAATAGCAGGAGAGGTGGATGGAGAACAGAACTGGAGAACAGTGTTTTCAGTTTGTAAGAAGCTTCTATAGGATTAATATGGGTATATACACACATAGTTAGATGGTTGCACAAGTACGGTAGCCTGGAAAAAGTCCACAGATGCATGATATTGCCTAACACATGTCTTAAGCAAAGCACTTTAAAATTGTTTTGTCCTTATCAATTGCTCCTCAACAATAAGTTACATCTTTAGTAATGATTTACTTAATTTATCCATAGGGTTAGGTAAGACAGAAACTCCTCACGTACTGCTTGTAGAAGGTAGAACCTAAGAGCAGTCTCAAGAATGGGCAATTTTATTAGTGAACCATATACTTCACTTGTTTGGAGGGCTGTATGTCCGTTAATGTTTGTTTAAAGAATTTTACATATTATATAAGTATATTACTTCCATAATAAACTGTTAGTATAATGGCTTTTCTGAGTTCTGTGAATCTTTTTAACAAATTACTGAACCTGAGGGTAGAAAAAGGGACTTTCCAAACTACAATGACACTATCTATCAATAACTACTACCTTGGTGGGTGCATTGTGTGCACTTGAAAAACACATTTTCTGTTGTTGTTGGACAGACTGTTCTATAAATGTCTGTTAGGTCAAGTTAGTTAATACTTGTCTTAATCTTTTATATCTGTACAGCTTTTCTGACTACTTTTCCATTACTGAGAAAAGACTGTTGATATCACCTACTATAATCGTGAATGTTATCTATTTGTTTCTCCAGTTTGGTGAAGTTTTGCCTCATATATTTTGAAGTTCAGTTTTGTTTTGTTTTTATTGGGGAATTGTGGGGATGGGAACAGTGCTGGGGAATTGGGGGAAGGGGGAACAGACAAGTTGCTGTTGTTTTGTTCTTCAGTCTAGTTGTGGAGGACGTTG
>NW_017733357.1:5940-7908 GCF_001890085.2 Hipposideros armiger | reverse complement strand
AAATATTGTTTCCACATCCAAAAAGCTTAAAATTCAATATTGATATTGGAGTAGAGCAGCTATTAAAAATAAAACAAACACTATAATTCAAAGCAGGAGAAAAGGTCTTCCAAAGATAAGTGTAAACAGAGGAAAACAATACCTAGCACAAGAGGAATGGCTTCATGAAGTATCTCTCTGAATGCTTTTATCTACACAGTAATCTTAGAAGATATGCAGAAGGGAGGTGACTATTTACCCCACTTTATAAATGCCCTGGGCATCCATTTGCTTAGTCCACATTTTTCCAGCTAAGGGGTAAAAGAATCATCTTTCTAAGTCAAGTTGTCAAACGTACAGGAGCAGTGCCCTCTACTGCTAACCAGCTAACTGGCTTAAACTAAATCATTTAAAAAATATTCTATGGTCGCTGCATCCACTGGTGTAAAAGCCAGTATTTCTATATGATGATCCTAAGTCATTTATCAAGTCTGTTAGTGTTGTATCATTTGTCATACACCTAAATAATTGTAGAAGTTTCCATTGGTAAATTACACAAAAGCATATAGGAAGTATAGGCTTCCACAAAGAAAATATGAAACCTTGTTTCCTAGGTAATGCATAACTCAAAAGTGTATATATCCAAATAAATCATTTTGAAAGACTGATAATCGATAAACAATAGCCACTGTGGGAAGGTAACCAACAGTAAGCAAATGGCCAGATGACCTTTTTTTTCCTTTTTCTTCTTTTACTTTAGTGCTTTATTTGGAGCTCTTGTTCAGGTTTGTAATAGGAAGAATCCAGTGCTGCTGTTTTATTCTTCACCCTGTGTGGGTGGTTATGGGAGAGGATAGCTGTCTGTAAAAGCAGACGATGCCTGCAGAATGGCTGAAAATATAAAAGTGCTTACTGCAAAGTGATTGTGTGGGTTTATCTTCCATGCACAGACTGCCTGGTCGATAGACACTGACATTCGAGTGAGACAGCTGTGTTGACATGTAGTATTTAAAACAACCCTTTCATTCTTAATTAGCTGCATTAACTGCATTTTCTTAATTCTACAAAGTAGGTACTTGGACATTAATCACTGATTATATAATACTGCTTATATTCAACATTGTTCCATTATTATCAAATAAAGCACTTACCATTCACTCTATTACTATTTATAAATACCTTAAGGTACAATTGTACTGAATTGGTTGTGCTAATTTAGAATGCTAAGATGTTAATACTTCCTTTTCATAGTCGTTTATCAATACAGATGTAGTTTACATTTTGTTAAATCTACCTATAATAGGATAACATTGCTATGGTAAAATTATATCTATTAATTAAAAACTCTGAAGTAATCAATCAGATGAAAATTGTATACTTTTACAGGAAGATGAATGAATGTGACTGAACTCCATGCAGAATTTATAGGACTATCAAAATTTCCTGTTATTTAAATAGTATAGGAAATGAATGGACAGGGGCCGGCTGAGTGTCACATTGGTTAAGAGTTGGCTTGGGACGCCAGCTCTAAGCAGCAGGGCCCCGGTTCAGATCCCACATGAGGGCCAGGGACACTGCGCCCTCTACAGCTAAGATGGTGAACAACAGCTCGACCTGGGGCTGGGCTGCTGTGAGTCTCCAGCGTCAGCATAGGTTGCAGCCCCTGCTGCAGTGGGCTGCCATAAGCTACTGTGAGTGGCTGGCCACCCATGTGAGCAGCCAGCAGCGGCCATCCAATGGCTGGTGAGCAACTGCTTCACCTGGGAAGAGTGCAATGATAATACTAACATAGACCAGTGAAGCGACGTCCTACACAACTAGACTGAAGAACAGAAAGGACAGCAACTTGTCTGTTCCCCTTCCCTGATTCCCCAACGCTGTTCCCTTCCCCCAATTCCCCAATAAAATCTTCAAAAATAAAAAAGAACCAACAGGTTTAAAGTAATTAGTAATGACCCCTCTCCCTGTATCCCTGTTAAAAATGTAGTT
>NW_017733357.1:0-3745 GCF_001890085.2 Hipposideros armiger | reverse complement strand
TATCTTCACCATCACTTTGTTTTAAGGCCCAAAATGTCTACTATAATTCTCTTTCTCTTCCTTCTCCTGTCCTGTTAATATTAAGTGCATCTCTTAAAATTGTAAACATTACCTGAGAAAAGTACTCTATTAAGCCAAATCAGTAATTGACACCTTAAAGTACTTCAATACTTCCCTACACAGAAGATGAGAGTACTAGCTTGGTAAATTCAGACACAGAAAGTAAAAGAGAATGTCAATTACATAAGACTGCAAAACAAAAGCACTTAACAGCAGAGTTAGAGGTAACAGAAAGGAGAGGCGTGGGCACTGAAGATGAACTTTATCCACTTCATTTTGTCACCCAAAGACATATTGGATATTTGAAATACAGGCTCCAATTCCATTCTGAGAATAACCAAATGTGATGGAAATTCCAAGCCAAGCTAAACTGTTGGCTTATTATTCACATTCCTGTGTAGGAGACATTGTCAGTTGCCTCCCCATACATCCCTGCTCCCTTCTCTCCTTCCTTACAGGACTGTGACCCTAACATTTCTGGGAAGTCTAGAACAATTCGCAGCCCCAGGATGTGTGTCCAAAATTTTACAAACTACTCTCAGTAATTAAATTACCCTTGACAATTGAGCCAGGCAAATCTAGCAAAATATGATGCAATTAATTCTGGTCAATGCAACCCGAGTGTTGAGAATCCCCTCAAGGGAACCTGAGGAAGTTATGCTCACAGAAGCAGAGATGGTCTTCCCTTGGGTGCTGCTGTGTCTGCGTATGATGCCTGCGAGTGCGGGAGCCTGGAATCTGGCCTCAAGACAAGCCAACATGGTAAGAACTGTAGAGAGCAAAGGTGATTACAGAAAGTCCCTGGTTCATCTTATAGCTTTCCAACTTCACAATGGTGCGGGAGTGATAAGCTTTCAGTAGAAACTGTACTTTGAGTTTTTATCTTTCTCCAGTGTTATGTGGTACAGTATTTTCTTGTGATTCTGGACAGCAGCAGCCAGCCACAGGCCCCAGTCAGCTATCACGAGGGTAAACAACAGATACTCTACAGTGTACTGTGTTGCCAGCATATTTTGGATATTGTGTTGTGTTTTCACATCTCATCATGTCTACAAAATGCCCATCTGTGTCTCCTGCTTCTGGTGAGAGAAGAGGAAGGCAATTACTCCTAAGATGATACTCAAGATAATTGCCCAACTGTAAGCTAACGTAAGTGTTCTGAACACATTTAAGGTAGGCTAAGCTAAGTTATAACGTTCGGTAGGTTATGTGTAGTAAATACATTTTCAACTTACAATAGGTTTATTGGGATGTAACCCCATCATAAATCAAGGATTGTCTGTACTTCATTGTGTCATTGTCTTAAGCAACCTTAGAGCAGCTGTCTTCCCTTTTTGTGATGTGGGACAATAAATGCCTTTACTATTTAAGTTACTTACAGTTGATCTTCGATTATTTGCAGCCCACCAATTCTGCGTTGTCAAATCCCAGGCATACTTTTCAGTTTTTCTCTTGACTAGAACTTACAGAAGCGTTGACCTATTTTTTTCCTCCTTGAAATACATAGTTCCTGTGAAACAAGAGTCTCCTATGATTTTCTCCAACATAACTATACACATTTCTAGACCTCCTGTGCAAGCACTAAAATTTAGAAATCCCCCAGGCTTAGATTCTGGGTCTCTTTTCCTTTTTTTCCTACACTACCTCCATAGTTGATCTTATTTTCACTGGCTTTTAATGCCGTCTATAACCTGATTGCCCTCACATGTATATCTCCAGTTCAGACCTGAAATCCGAGTCCCAGGTACATTTTGTTTGTTTGTTTGTTTTTGTTTTGTTTTGTTTTTCCACTCTGATATGCCTCAGGTCTCTCATACTGAAAAAGTCTCAAATTGAGTTATTAATGCTACTGACTAAACTGCATCTCTTCTACAAGAACCCCAAACATGTTTAAATGACACTGACAATTATCAGTCAGTCAATTCAGAAACCTGGGAGTCATTCTTGACCCATGTCCTCTATCTGATCTACCAGTAATGTATCTTGAGTCCACCTACCTCTATCCATCTCTCTCTATCACCATTACTGCCTCCTTGGTTGAGGGCAGCGATACTTTTAGCCTAATCAATACACAGCTTCTTACCTGAATACTCCATGTTGGGCTTCCTACAATCCATCTCCTAAGCAGCAGCCAGATTATTGTTTTGAAAATGAACCTGGATCCTCTACTAAAAGCCTTTCTCTTCAATGCCATTCCACTCTACTTCCACCTAAATCCAAAGTGTTTTAAGGAACTTAGTCTTTGGTCTATCCCTTAGTGTTTGGTTATTATTAGATATAGAATACAGTTAAATATTCACTGATAGAATAGAATAAATAACATTTTTCTCATATGGATAATTTCTTATTTTTCACAGCCATCATGGTAACATTACAATTAAGTGCATTGTTATTAAATATTGATTTCCTATAAATTAAGTAAAATGACTGACTCCTACAGATTATTGAAATGGTGCTACTGGGAAGAAACAGTGTAGTGGAAATATCATGATGTTTACATTCTATCAGAGCTACATTTGAAACCCAGGCCTGACAATTACTAGTTACAGATTTTGGGGAAGGTTATCTATCTTTTTGTACTTATTTTCTCATTTATAAAAATAGGGCTGCATTTCCTCTGTTAGGGCTTCTTCTGGTATTTATAAAAGAAAGTGTGCAATAGCAAACATCTCAGGTCCTGGCAGAGTATTAAGAGCTAAAATGCTGCAGATGATCAAAAGCTAGTGATGTGATCTTATTGTATTTTATAATCTAATTTGTTAATGAAGAAGTCAGTGTATGCAATATTTTCAAGAGAGTGCAGAATTAGACATACTGTATTGGCTAAAGAGTTATTTGTGTGAACATGAAATCTGAGTTATGAGGGTAAGTGAGATCTACGGAAAAGCCAAAAGAACAAGACAGAGAATTGCAATGGTTTATGACTAACTTACTTTCAAATAAGATTATATTGATCCATTTATTGAAAAAAAAATTTCCCCACACGTTTATAAAAATCCAGTGAATCTGTCAATAGTTTCCCAAGTTGATATTCTATATTGTTACTTTTTTCATACTGCAAGATACATGAAATGTTTTGCTTCTATTTCTATACTCTAATGAGCCATCTAGATGCTAAGTCATGCTCAAATTTATTGGTAAGTTCTTTACTTCCGAAGAATAAATGCTCTAACTCAGGATTACAAAGGCCTGAAAAGTTGAGTTTAAAAGATCAGAATTGAACAGCAAAGGGTTTGTTTCATACTGCAGAGCCACATGAAGGAATGTTATCTATAATACCTATACAAAAACAAGTATGAGAGTTTAAATACACATATTCATTTTCCACCCATACTAAACTGCACATATCATTCAAAGGCTACAATAATGTTTATCAAATGGGTTAGGGACAATGGAAAAATAAGCCAAATCTTCCTATTCTTTAACTACTTTCAGTTCAACTAAGAAACCCTCAATTCCAAATCTGAAACTCAAACTATTCCAAATCTTCTCCTTCATTTGCCAAGCCCTGTATCAACCATGCATATGAGTTCTTGTCATCCCATTTCCACAATACCACTCTCCAATAATACTCGCTAGGAAAAAAAAAATTGATCCTGTCCTCTTCATTTATTTATTTCTTCGCTTCTCTACAAATCCTTAGTCTTGGAAAACAAGACTTGGAAAACAATCTTTATTTTGATAA